>NW_025920103.1:1065897-1240459 GCF_902686445.1 Sciurus carolinensis
CCCCACATCTTCACCCAAGCGTTCATTCCCTTGACAAGACTGCTGTCTCTGTGGCACTATGCCCACTGAGAAATGGCCAACAGTTCTTTTATCAGTCCTGGAAAGGTGCACAGCCTAAGCCAAGGGATGAAACAACAGCCTGCTCTTGGCATGATGAACTCATTTTCAGAGGGCAGAATACAAGAGGTGAGGAGGCATTGTGTTGAAAGAGGAATGGCACAGATCTTCAAGGCTGAATACTCGAGTATGACGTAGAAGTTCTTTAGAGGGGCATGAGAAGTAGAAGGGTGTTGGTGATGAAAACCAACTTCAGTGAAGGGACACTAAATAAATGGGCATTGCTTATCGTGTCTGTCCCAATTCCCAGACATTTCTGTAATTAGAATATGCCATTCAGTTAAAGGAGGTAGTCAGTGCCAGGTCATTCTGTGGGGAAGAATCATGACTGAGCCTAATTCCCTTTGCCGATTTCTGGCTTTTTGTGTTGCTTGGAAGGGACACTTGATGATGTACATGCTGATTTTTCTGTTTTTCAGCACAAGACCTCCGAGGAAAGGCTTTCCTTTCACAGCACACTCTTCTCCATTGAATATCAATGTAAATGGTGTCACACTGTGATATGCAGCAGAGAAGCATGGCTTTGGATATCATGAGTTCACCACAATATCACACAATTAGTGCATTCCCTCCCATTGAAAAGCATAAGTGAATACCCCAGGGATTGAGCAAAACCTGAATATCCAAAGAGAACACCTTACAGAATATGCAGAAGTATGATTTGTGTTAGGGAGCAGGAGAGTGCTTTCTGATGCATTTTCAATGTGGAGCATGCTTTTCATTTCCTGGACTGGCTCTATCCACTGTCACCCCACCAGGTGCCTAGTGTCTCTGCTTTTCCTCTTACTGTGTGACTTCTCTCCTATAGGGATTCTTGTGTCATTTCATGAGCCGGCAAAGCATGAGCCAATCATTCTTAAAAGCATGGTGGCCATGAGAACACCATCTCCTGGAAGTGTGATTGTAAAAGGCTTGCGTGTCCAACTGGTTGTTTTTCAACTGTGCAGATTGAGTTAACGAAAAGAGAGCAAAAGGTGAGAGGATGTAAGTTTGGTCTATGCAATTGTCTTTCCTCTGATGGATTTGGGACCGGAGAGTATCGCGTTCCCTCTGTCCGCAGAGAGAGACACGACAAACGTCTGAAGCTTGGAAGTTTATTGTGCACAGTCTTCCTTTCTTTCCCTCTTTTCTATCCCCTTCTCTCTTTTCTTTCTCTTGCTCTCTTTCCCTGTGCTTAACTCTCACCTGCTCCGGTCGCTCCGCTTCTCCTGCTCGGCTCACGCCTGCTTCGGCCACTCCGCTTCTCCCACTCGGCTCTCGCCCTTGCTCGCACTCTTCTTCCCCGCTTCTACTCTCCCCTCCCAGGAAGTTACCAAGCTTATATACACTTCAACCAATCAAGGAAGAGTACACGAGGTAAGCGGCGAACAGCTGTAGGTATAGAATAGGCACACGAGAAAGGCATGCACTAATCACATTGTTAACTAGCTAATACTGTATAGCCAACCGCTTTTGGCTCAGTGCCAGGCGCCATCTTGACCGTGCCCAAGGCTGGGAGTCCCGGGTACCCCGACAGTTCCCCCTTCTTTATTATAAATTTAAGGCTTGGGACCGTGTCTGTCTTAGGTTGAGTGGTCAGCATATGTCCTTACCCGTCATCAGAGTCTGCAGAGCATGCTGCAGCTCCTGTCTTAGGTTGGTACATAGCCACCTCCTTCATTACCCATCTCTGACTACCGGTCCAGCATCGAGAGCCATACTTGTGGGGAGCTGCCGGCCTTTAGGGCAGACATGGCCTGATGAAAGATAATCCGATCCCTCTGTTGGCTGTCTTGTAGGTGCATGCCAAAACAAATGAAGAGAAGGGAGCCAAGGCAGAGGAGCACTATCATAGCTCCTAAGCCTCCCCATTGTTTGACAAAGCCACAAATAGAAAAAACTATTTAGCCATATTAGATACAGAAACAATATGCACCCTAGTAGAATTAGCTTTGACAATTTCAGCTCTCAGTTTTGAAATAAGACCATCAAATTGATAAAATAGGCTGACAATTTTCTAGATAACCCAGCCACGGTGCTGGAATTATCATATACAATAGGGGTAACACAAACAGTTCTTATGGAATAAACGCATCCCAGTCCCAAAAGTTCTTGCAAGATATCCACTTGTTCTTGTAGTAAGTTCATTCTTTGATTTACAAGAGATAAGCCTGTTGTTAGATGCGGGTTTAGGGTCTCTATAGTCTTGTAAGGCTGCAGCTGTATTTTCGGCCAGGTAATTATTGTTACTATATGGTTGTGTCAATGCTACTGCTGCAGAAGCTGCAATGGCAATGATCACAGCTACTGTGATGCCAAAGTCTTTTCTGTTTCTTGATAATAGCACTGGCAATTCTGTATCTGTAACAGAAACTGGGACTGGTAGAAAGGTAGGAATGCGCATCAGAATTGCACAGGTGGCAAAAGAACCATTCCAGCATTGTGAGAAATAGCACACGGTTAGTGAGCAGTTAAAAGTTGTGTTATTAGAAGTACCAGTTAGCAGAAACATAAAAGGAGAAAATACACAAGCTGACATGGGAGGAAAGGCAATATTTCTGGTACAGTTAAGGTCAGCAGAACGAGTTGTCCTACTCTGGGTCTGATCTGCAGCATAATTTCATCGGCAAAGTGCAAAGGTTCCTCCTGTTAAGGCAAAGAAAGGCTGTAGACCGGTATATCTTTATCTAGAAATGAAAAATAGCCAGTTATCGAAAGGGTTTTTCACGAGTTGGGCGATCAAGAACAGTATAATTTGAAAAATTATCGGTAGAGTTAACAGACCTGTGGAAGAAATGGTGGGAAATGGGGGGGGAAAGGAAAAAAAATATGTTAGTTAGAAGTAAAAGATATGGCCAGGCTCTAACAATAGCCCATAGGTCCCGGGTTTGCCTTTCCGTCTGAGTTTTTGTAATTGAGGGAAGGCTCAGCCTCATCACTGCAAGGAGGAGCAGCATCACTTGCATGTTGTACAACTCTGATCAGCCTTTCTGGAATCCAGACTGGAGTCTGTTGATCCTGTGGGAAGATACAAACAGACCCTCGGACCCAACGAAGGACTGGGTCCGGTCCTTTCCAACAACCTGTCAGGATGTCTTTCCATTTTACCCATACTTGAGGAGTATCATGGGGATTATAATGCCGATCAGCTGCAGAGTGGCCGTGCTTATCCAAGGTTAAAAAATTTAGAATAAAGAGAACTAAATTAAGTTTATCTTTTGGAGACTTGTAGGAGGCTCCTATTCCCCCTTTTTGTTTATTTAAACAATTTTTTAAGGTAAGATGTGTTCTTTCTACAATGCCTTGTCCCTGAGGATTATAGGGGATGCCAGTGACTGATTGGATGTTAAATGTTTGTAGAAACAACCGAAAGCTTTTGGAAGTATAAGCAGGGCCATTATCTGTTTTAATAACTTTAGGTATGCCCCAGCCAGCAAATGCTTGTAGGCAGTGTTGAATGACGTCTTTTACCTTTTCTCCGGAATGAGCAGAAGCCATAATGACCCCTGAAGCAGTGTCTACTGACACATGTACATACTTGACAGTACCAAATTCAGGAATATGGGTTACATCCATTTGCCAAATATGATTAGGTAGCAGTCCCCTGGGGTTAACTCCAAAGGATTGTACTGGGATTAAAGGAGCACAATGTTGACAATTTTTTACTATTTGTCGAGCCATACATTTAGAGATATGAAATTTTCTACTCACGGTAGTGGAATTTACATGGAATTTTTCATGAAAGAGTTTTGCTTCTTCCTCTATAGAAAAAACAAAAATTGATTTGGTGGCCATATCTACCAAGTCATTAGCATTGGCCAAAGGTCCTGGTAAATTAGAATGAGCTCTAATATGTCCTACATAGAATGGATGTTTACGCTGTAGAATAAGGTTTTGTAACGTGATAAAATAAAAAGCTACAGTGGACGTGGAAGAAATAAGGGGTACTGTTTCAAGAACATGTAAAGCGTTGACAACATATAAGCTATCAGATAGGAGGTTGAATGGCTGATTATCTGGTAATTTAAAGGCTAATATTGCCGCTGCGAGTTCAGTAACTTGTGTGGAGTTGGGTGGAACTATTATGGTGTGAAGTTGTTTACTGATAAGTACTGCGCCCACTCCATTTTTGGAGCCATCAGTAAAAATGGTTACACAATTTTTAAGAGGCTGGGCACTAGTTACTTTTGGGAAAATTATGGGAGTATTTTTACAGAATTGAATCCAGGGATGTTGGGGATAATGGTTATCGAACTGAGCTGAGGTGGAACAATATAATACTGACCAATCATCATCATTATTAATTAGCCATTTAATTTGCGGAGTAGAATAAGGAGTTATAATAATAGACGGATGGATTCCAAAAACAGTAATGCAAGATTCTATTCCCTTGAATATTACCTGAGCAATAGCTTGGGGATATGATTGTAATGTTTTAGCTGGAGAACTAGGAAGATTTATACTTTGTAGAGGTCCTTCTTGCCAAACTATGCCAAAAGGGGCATGTTTCTCTGAGATTATGATTAAATTTAATGGTTGAGTAGGATCACAACGATCAACGTAACACTGCTGAAGTCTATTCTCTACTAGCTGTAAGGATATCCGTGCTTCGGGAGTAAGTTTCCTAGAAGAATTCAAGTCAGGATCACCTTTTAATATATCGAATAAAGGTTTTAATTCCCCCGTGGATAATTTTAAATAGGATCTGATCCAGTTAATATCACCTAAGAGTTTCTGAAAATCATTCAAGGTATTCAATTGATCTGTCCTAATGGTCAACCTTAATGGTCTGACTGTAGTAGCAGTGAGTTTTGTACCCAGATATTCTTGGATCTCTTCCAATTGTAATTTTTCAGGGGCTATCACTAATCATCTTTTTTAATGCTTGAGTTATAAATTGTAATGCTTCTAACAATACTTCTTTTTCTGGATGGCAAATAAGTATGTCATCCATATAATGATGAATCAATAATCTCTTAAACTTTTGTTTAGTAGTTGTTAACGCTTTATCTACGTATATTTGACATATAGTAGGACGGTTGGCCATACCTTGAGGCAACACGGTCCATTCAAATCTCTGATCAGGTTGAGTGTGATTAAGAGAGGGCAAAATAAAGGCAAATCTCCAACAATCATCTTTGTATTGGTGTATAGAGAAAAAACAATCTTTTAAATCCAAAATAATAGTAGGCCAAATTTTGGTAGCGCAGTGACAAGAGGGAGTCCACATTGGATAGGTCCCATAGGGTACCTTTGTTCATTTATGGCTCTTGAATCATGTAATAACCCCCATTTTCCTGATTTTTTTCTTTATTAAGAATATTGGAGTATTCCAAGGAGAAGTAGAATGTTGTAAATGACCTGCTTGTACCTGCTCTTGTACCAACTTATGAGCTGCCTCTAGTTTCTCTTTTGTTAGGGGCCACTGCAGAATCCAGCGAGGCTTATCATCTTTCCATACTATAGGGATTGATGGTTTATCAGAGGCCCCTAGGAAAAACCCAGCCCATGAGAATCGTTCTTTGGTGGGAGTAAGGGCAGTGGTTGGGCAAATCCTTGACTATGTCCTCTTAATCCTTTTTTATCATTATAGTTCATGTTTTGTAGCATATTTTTTACAGGAGTTACTTGGTAGATCTGATCAGTGGTGAGTTTCATATCCATTTGCTGCAGGACATCTCGTCCCCATAAACTAATAGGAACATTACAAACATATGGCTGGAATATTCCTGTATGTCCCTCTGTATCCTTCCATGATAGTGAGGAAGCACTTTGATTGGGGCTTTCCGCTACTCCTAAGCCCCTCAAGCTCTGAGCTTCTGTGATCAATGGCCAGTGTTTTGGCCAGACCACTGCACTAATAATACTTTTGTCTGCTCCTGTATCTAATAGACCTGTAAATTCCATATTTCCCACTTTTAATTTTAGGAGGGGCCTCTGTCCCATATCCATAGTAAGATTTATTAAAGTAGTTCCTGTTGATCCAAAACCTCCTTGTCCTCTATTTGTATTTTTACTGGGCCATAAAGAATGTTGACTGGGTAGCACAAGCATTTGTGCAATACGATCCCCTGGAGAGATGACCGTAATTCCTTTTGGTGAAGAGACTAAAGCTTTTATTTGTCCAGTAAAATCAGGATCAATAACTCCTGGGTGTACTATAAGTCCTTTTAATGTTGAAGAACTTCTGCCTAACAATAGTCCTACACTGTTTTGTGGGATTTTTTCATGCCAGTCAGTATCAATCACCTCTACCCCCATATCTGGGGTTAATATGAGTCTGGAGGTGGCACAGATGTCCAATCCTGCACTCCCTGAGGTGGCTCTACACTCCCCTTCTCTGTGGGAGGATACCACTGTCGGGGAACTTGTTGAATTGCCCTGTATATTTGTTGCGGGCCCCTGGGAGGGCCCTGTCTCCCATTTTTTTTGGATTTTAGGATTTAGACCTAGAAAATTACCCTCCCTATCTCTAATAGACTGACAGGCACTGCTCCAATGATTTCCCTTTTTGCATCTTGGGCATAGCCCAGGTCCGGTTCCCAAACTATTCCCTGTATAGATGTTCCTACCTTGGGCAAGGAATAGCCTTTTGTTTGGACAAGTGGCTTTTAGATGTCCCATCTGTCCACAAACAAAACATGATCCTAGAGACTCTTTATTAGTTCTTTGAGGGGATCTCCCCTGGGCTTGTGCAAGTGCGGCAGACAACAAAGTGGTTTGTCTATCTATGGCTGCTACAAAGGCACTGCTTTGTGCTGAAGTATCATTTATATCTCTACACACTTTTAAATAGGTGGATAAATCTTTATTTTTCCATGGTCTTATAGCCTCCTTACACCATTTGTTAGCTTGTTTGTAAGCCAATTGTTTTACTAAGGGCATGGCTTGATCCGCATCTCCGAAGATGCGTGGGGCTCACTACTCCCTTGAGTTACTTTTGACAACTGGCCTTGTAAGTCTCCTGCTCCTTGTAATGTTTTCCAGGCCTTGGTTGCAGCTACAGCAATTTGTGCATAGACTGCTGGATGATAATTAAGCTGCGCTTGAAGAGTCTCATAAGGTCCCACGCCCATAAGCATGTCCCTATCAACTTGGGGATTTCCCGCTGCCGCATTTCGGCGGGCGGTGTCCGAGGAAATTTCTTGCCATGATGTCTTCCACATAAGGTATTGTCCCCCAGACAGAGCGGCTCTAGCAAGATTAGTCCAGTCCTGGGGCACTAAGTTTAATGACGTCAAGGTGTCTACTAAGGCTATAGTAAAGGCTGATTGAGGACCATATGTACTAGCTGCTTCTTTTAATTGTTTTACTATTTTAAAATCTAAGGGTTGGTGAAATCTTTGATTTTGAGCATCCTCAAAAACAGGATATGCTACAGATCCAAGATGACTCCATTCTAATCGTGATCAGAAACCGGACGCTTCATGAGAAAGAGGTTCCCTATTTAGAGGAGGTGCACTAGGCAACACAGGTACTAGAGGGGGCTCTTTATCTAGTCTTAATTTTTGTACTCTTTTTTCTAATTCTTCTCCTGATAGTTCTCCTTCTGATAATTCCTCATCTGATTTAGTTCGTCTTTCTGAATTTTGAGAACGATATGAGCGTTCCTCTTTTATTTCTTCCAAGACCTGTTTTCCTTCAGCTAGAGGCTCGGCGAGTGAAGGTTTTTTGTTTTTGCCTCATAGACAGGATTTAATGAGAGACCAAATAGCCATAGTACCTACTGGTAAAGGGCTTTGCCTATCCGCTACACGAAGGTCCTCCCCCAGCTGTTCCCACTGTAGAGTGTTTAAAAGGCCCTCATCCAAAAACCAAGGGGAAACCTTTTCTACAGTATCGAGAAATGCTCTAGCTGTTTTTGCCTTTAACGGTGTCCCATGGTTTTTTAATAGCTCCCTGAGGGGCTGTTGCATCCTGAATTTAGACGTTTCAGACCCCATTGTTACTAATTTGAATAGCTTCAGTTATGGCAGTTACGATAACAAACAGTGGCCAAGCTGCCAGGAGCAACGAGATTACTAAAAGGAAAACTATCTGTCAAATATGTATTAGAATTTGTAGCCGCTTTTCACGTGCTAGCTGTACCTTAATTGGACCGCATTCCGCGTGTCCCTACTTTTACCTTAATTGGACCGCCTTCCGCGTGTCCTTATTTTCCTTTAACCGGACCGCATTCCGCGTGTCCCGATAGTCGCTATACCACGAACGTCGAGGCTGCCTCTCCTTTACCTGTTTACTTTTGACCTTTTTATAACCGGTTTAACTTATTAAAAAAAAATTTTAGATATCTTACCTTGTTTTCTTTATAAAATTTTCTTCATCCCGGGTTTCGGCACCAGTTATCGCGTTCCCTCTGCCCGCAGAGAGAGACACGACAAACGTCTGAAGCTTTGGAAGTTTATTGTGCACAGTCTTCCTTTCTTTCCCTCTTTTCTATCCCCTTCTCTCTTTTCTTTCTCTCGCTCTCTTTCCCTGTGCTTAACTCTCGCCTGCTCCGGTCGCTCCGCTTCTCCTGCTCGGCTCACGCCTGCTTCGGCCACTCCGCTTCTCCCACTCGGCTCTCGCCCTTGCTCGCACTCTTCTTCCCCGCTTCTACTCTCCCCTCCCAGGAAGTTACCAAGCTTATATACACTTCAACCAATCAAGGGAGAGTACACGAGGTAAGCGGCGAACAGCTGTAGGTATAGAATAGGCACACGAGAAAGGCATGCACTAATCACATTGTTAACTAGCTAATACTGTATAGCCAACCACTTTTGGCTCAGCGCCAGGCGCCATCTTGACCGTGCCCAAGGCTGGGAGTCCCGGGTACCCCGACAGGAGAAGGATTGTAACCGGGGTCCACCTGATTGCTAGGCAAGCACTCTCCAAGAGGACCCAAAGCTTCAGCTTTGCAGGAAGTGCTTTTTCTAAACCTCTTGATCTGACTAGTGGTCTGACTCCGTCAAATGGTGGACAACCCAGCATCCAACAAAACCACCCAATTCCTTAGAAAATCACCATCTTCCACACCACAGAAATCCTGCAAGGATCATTTCCTGTACATGGAGACACACAATCATTTAGTGCAGCTTGAGGGAAAATGTTGATCCGAATCTATTGCTGGAGGAATAGTTTTGTAGCTGAGCCCTGAGCAGAGAATGATATGCGTGAGCATGGAGGCCAGGTGAGGGAGGCAGAAGGACTGGAAGGCACATGTGAGTATAAGAATATGCTCAGGTTGGCAGTATGAAGGGAGACATCAGGGATCATTCACACCTGGATAACTAGGCAATCGATTCACAAACCACTGACAACTCCTCACTCCTCTTTTACCTTCTTCCACTTTCCTTGGACAATTTCTAACCAGCAGATATCTAGGCAAAAGGCAAAACCCAGTGGACATGCTGGACTCTGCATACCATCTTATTAAAGATGAGGGAGAACATCATCCAAGAACCTCAGGAACACAGCCAGAGTCTGTCAATAAAACAAAGAGGAAAAGGGAAGTGCTGATTGGTCGTGGGTCTGGGGTCCCAGGATCGATGTTTGCTGGCAGGAAGAAAACACAAATTTGTCAAGCAATCTCCACCTGCCACTCCATAGGTTGGTAGCTCGCTCTACCTAGATACGAGGGAGTGAGATACGTGGCTGAAATTCATATCCTGTATCTGTCAATCCTTCAACTTCATTCTGTTCCACTCTATAAATGGCCTCAATTTTGGTTTCCAATGTTTGCATTCCCTAAGAAAAAAAGATGGGAGAGCACCACTCTTCTCAGAGGAAGGGGCTGGCTTCGGGCATGAGACTTGTGAAGGGGCTGAGTTTCCAGGCGCCCTAGGATCACACTCTTTCTCTCTTTGGCCGGAGGCTTTCTCTGGGCATTGGTCCCGCTGGATGTGGATGAGTGACTTTTGTGACCTGGTGCTGGCACCTCACACAGCGTCTGAGGTCACATAGGGGTGGCGTGAGAGCTTGGCAGGGTCATGGTTCCCATGGCAACCCGAGACGCTTCTGATCCTGGGGACTTCAGACCAAGATTGAAAAAAGGCCGAGCTGCACAGTGATGGTAAGAGGATAGAAGAAAGGAGCCAGGGCCAGGAGCTTGAACTTTCAAGAAATGGTATCCTAACCTGAAGACTCACTTGAAGTGGACCTAAGGGTTTTGTGGTGCGAAGGCGAGCGGCCCGGGAATAGCTCCATTTCCAGCAGGACAGGTACCCCCCGCTGAATCCTGACAGCTCATTCTATGCTGCAGTTCTGTTAGTTTGCATTGTTCTGGCTTGGCCTCACCGGGCATCGTGACAGCAAGTAAACCTATCTCCTGCTGTGGGCAGGGACACCCCACGATATCTGGGGGACCAAGCAGTGCTGGTGGGCCGCGGGGGGTCACGACTTCACTCAGCATAGCACCGTCCCCATCGGCATCGCCCTCCCAGAAAAACAACTCCAGGTCTGGGCACACCCGGCATTTTTCCAAGCAGGGATAGTCCCCTGGGGTGCTAGCAGTCACACGGTATGATGGGCACAGACAGCTCAGGCCAGGGGATCATGCGGCGCGAGTCCCTGACTTAGGTGCTACTTGATATGGGAAACATCACAGCCTTCCTTGCCAGTTGTCCTTAATTTCTGAGATTGCCCAAACAGGAGGTAGCTGGAACCTGGGCAGTTGGTCTTCCAAGTGCAGGTGTGTGGCTGCTCCAATGGCTCATGTGGAGACCAGGGAGTCCTTGAGGCATCATGTTGGAAGGAGCACAGGGGGCAGCTTCCAGGCTAGGAGAGATGTTCTGTGCTCATTCACCTGGAATCTGGCGTGCTGTTTCAGTGTCAGTGGAGCCACTCATGAAAGTTCATGTTGCCCAAGGCTTTATAAACACTCTGGGGATTGCAATCTATTGAATTCTCCTACTGGAGCCTCAAAAACCCGTGAGCTTCACAACCTACCTTACAATTGCCTGCTCCTTACCCTTTCATTAGAGGACTTTTCCAATGTATGTCTCCCATGTCACAGGAGAACTGGTAAACAATTCTTACGTTTTTCTGATTAATAAAGATTGCAATACAATGAATGCTCAAGGATATGACTTTAGCTCCTAATCTCTGTGTAATATATCTTGAGAGATATAACTGAAAACAGAAGGAGGAGAAGATACAAATTGGAGAAGGAATGTTTCCTTTTTGCACAACGTTTCTATTCTGGGACCACAGTCCATATGAGCCATCACCACAAGATTTGCCAGTGTATATCTCCCTGCAGCATCTCGCTAAATTGCTGAAGCACTTTTCCTGAGGGAAACAGGCTTGGAACAGGAGGCACAACTTCCTCTTCCTCACCAACTCCTGAGATGGTGGAAGATCCTGCTCCTGAACTGGCTTGAGCATTATGTACAGCTTTCTGCTCTTTAGAATTTTCCAAAGCAAAGGTCAAAAGGAAAAATAAGAAAAAATTCTTTCTGGGAAAGCGTCAGATAATTTTGAATGTAATGGATAGGTATTCATATGTGAATGATCTCCAAAATCTCCATTCAAATTCACCAATTCAGTTCCACTTATTTCTGCCTCTGCACCAGTTTCTGACCCCTTTGGATCCCTGATATATTTTCCTGCTCTTGGAACAATCAGGGAAAAATCTTTTCCTCAGGACACAGGACTAGGCTTGGGTATTGAAATACAAAATAGTCCCTTGCCGAATTGTTTTGGAAAGGATAATTAGGAATTCCTGAGACATTGATTGGCTTGGTCATGTTTGATTCTCTGCATACAATTTCACTAATTAAGACTGGAGGTGATCAAGTGTTGTATCTCAGAGTGTCCCTTCCAGAGCAGCCCATTTAGCCAATCTGGTTGTGTGCCTGCTGTGCATGCTTGAGGCCCGGGTTCGAGTCCCAAGCACTCTGGGAATGTGACATATCAAACAAAGGAAAACAATTGGAGTCACATAACCTTCCACCGTCTCCTCTTCTTTTCTTTTCTCCTCTCTTCACAAAAGGAATCAACACTCTAAAACAGCACCAATTTCTCATGCAACCCAAGTACACCAACAGTTTTCAGCAGGCTACTGTGCTCCATGAGAGCCGTGCTCAACACTCACCTACATTTCTTCAGAGTATTTGTTCCATGAAGTCTCTACACACTCCCTAGGACAGAGAAAACTGGCCTCTCATGAGTATGCTTATGAGGATAATTCTTCAGAACATTCTTCTGCTGTGCATTGTGCAGAAGATTTCAGGAAATTCAAAATGACAACCGCACTTGTTCCTGGCACTCCCCAGTCTTCTTCAACCCACTGCCATACTCTATGGCCATGACGGGGCTTCCACAGCAGAGTACTTTCCATGTGTACCACATTGTCTACTGGAAAACCAAGAGGTGAACAGAAAAGACAACCATGCTTGTCCCTGAGACTCCTCTAACTCTTGCGTTGCAGACACTTGCCTTTGATATCTTGGAGAATGAAGTTAGGTTTTGGGGCTGAATCAATGTTAGCATGTATTGATAGCATTCAGGAGTTCAACAGGGCATTTAATACCTTCTCTCCCAATGTCATTAGAGCTTCATTGTCAGTAGGAATGGAGCCCTTCTGTAGACTCTTGTTAATATTGATCAAAGTCCTCAAGATAAGCAGTGCAGGGATTAGTGTTGCATATCCCAGGATCAAATGGCTTAAATTGAAGGTCGTGGGGGAAAGTTCTGGGAAGTTGGGAATGCCTATGCTCATGGTTCTTGTGCCAGAGAAAATAGTAATCAGCATTCGCATATTTGGCTGTCCCTTGGGAGCAACAGAAAAGAGACAGGAACTTGCAAGGTCATTGTTGTCCTGAAAAGGGAATGAGGTTCAGTGTTCATGGTAGCACAGACAAGGGGCAGACAATGACTACTTTCTGTGTTTGTACTGTACAATGAGCCTGAATATATGTCGTGGAGTTTGAGGTTTGACCATGATCCATGGCGAATTTCATCAGGTGTCTTTTTGTACTTGTGTTCCAGCATCAACACCCTTCAGCTTATCTGGCCCCACAAATATACTTACTCTCATCTTTTGAATATTCACCTTGAAAGCTTGGAAACATTCAAATTTCAGCACCATCTATGTTCATGCCTAGTGTTCTGCCCTTGAAATTGTGCCCATCATGCCATTGCCAGACTGATAATTCATCCCTCTGCTTGTGGTCTGCTTCATATTGGGGCTGATTAGAGGAGTCCATGTACTATCTCACAGAAAATGTGACAGAGAGGTATTAGTCTCTCAGGAAGACCACCTATTTTGTGAATACAGATAGGCAATCATCTCTGCTTCTTGTTTTGCCTTGATGTGACCCTGGAAAATACAGTAGGTAAGTTTCAGTGTGGAGCCCAGTTGTAAGCCAGCAGCGAATTGGAGGGGACAGGCAGTTGGAGTGAGCACAGAACATCTCTCCTTGCATGTCAGGATTTTCCTGACCTCCATCCAACAGGCAGGGTGAATGACTCCCTCCTCTCTTCAGGAACCAAGAGAGAAGACACTCACCTTCTCATGGAACATGGACATCCCAGCTTCCATCTGTCTTCTATCCACACTTTGTAGGATAGTAGGAGAGGTCTTGCAGATGGAAAATGATGTGTCCCATTTCAAGGATATCCTAAAATACGGAGATACACTGCATGCTCTACTGTGCTGAGCACTCACCACCCATCTCACTGTGAGGCTGATAGGACCCTAGGCTAGTATCCTGAGTCTGAAGAAAACCTGGGTTGTCCCATTTCTTGAGCAGTGTGGTGGATAGCAAATCCACTGGTGCTGTGCTCAGATTGTTGATCCATGGGCTCTCAAGCAGCACTCAGTCACAGTTTGTTCCACTGGAATTGGTGGGGGCTAATAGCCTGCGTCAGGAGCCAGATGAGCTCCCTGCCATCAAAAACGGTGCCACCAACGGAGCACAGTGTCACCTAGTGGGCCTGGGTGGAAATGCGAGCTCTAAGACTTCAATGGGATCCCTTGTCCTGCCTGGACATGCAGGGATATGTCGCTCATAGCCTATTTCCTCGACTCCCGGGCAAAAAGGATAGAATCATTTCTTCAAAAACAAGACCATGGCACCCTCTCCAATCATTATCCTCTTACCCTCACAGCTGAGCCACCGCATGTCTTGAATATGGATTTGAAGCGGACAGTAATGAAAGGTCTATGATTACCATGGGAACTGTGACGCTTCTGTGTTCTCATTCCAGTCTTCTATGACCTCAGCTTGAATCTGGGGTTCAGGTGCAATGTCACTGGAGCCACTCGTGAAAGTTCATGTTGCCCAAGGCTTTACAAACACTCTGGGGATGGCAATCAAGTGACTTCTCCTACTGGAGACTGGAAATCGTGTGAGCTTCACAAACTAGCTTATGAATGCCTGCTCAAACCGCTTACATTGGAGGACTTTTCTCATGTATGGCTCTCATGTCACAGGAGAACTGGTAAACTATTCTTACTTTTTTCTGAGTTTTATTGATTGCAATGAAATGAATGCTCATGCGTATGACTTTAGCCACTTATCTCTGTGTAATAAATCTTGAGATAAATAACTGTAAACATAAGGAGGGTAAGATAGAAATTGGAGAAGGAATGATTGCTTTTTGCCACCAAGTTTCTATTCTGGGACCCCTGTCCATATGAGCCATCACCACATGCATTTGCCTGTTTATATCTCCCTGCAGCATCTTGCTAAATTGCTGAAGCACTTTTACTGAGGGAAACAGTCTTGGAACAGTAGGCACAACTTCCTCTGCCTCCCCAGCTCCTGAGATGATGGGTAAGATTCAGCTTCTGACCTGGCTTGTGCATTATGTACAGCTCTCTGCTCTTCAGAATTTTTCAAAGAAAAGATCAAAAGGAAAAATTAGAAAAAAAATCTTTCTGGTAAAATGTCAGATTGTTTTGAATGTAATGGATAGGCATTCATATGTGAATGATCCCCAATACTCCATTCATATTCACCAATTTATCATCTTCTCAAACCCACATATTTCTGCCTCTTCCCCGGTTTCTCTCCTCCTTGAATCCCTGATATATTTTCCTGCTCTTGGATCAATCAGCTACTTCCATATATAAAATTATTTAAGAGGGGAAATATCTTTTCCTCAGGACATAGGGCAGGGCTTGCGTATTGACATGGATAATAGTTCCTTGATGGAGTATATTGGACAGAAGAATTAGGAATTCCTGAGACATTGATTGGCTTGGTCAAGTTTGATTCTCTGCATGCAATTTTACAAATTAAGACTGGAGGTGATCAAGTGTTGTATCTCAGAGGGTTTCTTTCAGAGCAGGCCATTTAGCCCATCTGGTAGAGTCCCTCTCTTGCATGCTCCAGGCCTGAGTATGAGTCCCAAGCACTCTAGGAATGGGGAAATAACAAACAAAGGAAAACAATTTGAGCCTCCTAACATTCAACCATCTCTTTTCTTTTCTTTTCTCCTCTCTTCAAAATAGGAATCAACACTCGAAAAGAGCACTAACTTTTCATGCAACCCAAGTCCACCATCAGCTTTCAGCAGGCTACTGTGTTCCAAGAGAGCTGAGCTCAACACTCACCTGCATTTCTTCAGAGTACTTGTTCCACGAAGTCCATCTACACTACTTGGACAGAGAAAACTCGTCTCTCATGAGTATGCTGAGGAGGATAATTCTTCAGCACCTTCTTCAGCTGTGCATTGTGCAGAAGATTTCAGGAAATTCAAAATGACAACCGCACTTGTTCCTGGCACTCCCCAGTCTTCTTCCACCCACTGCCATACTCTCTGGCCATGACGGGGCTTCCACAGCAGAGTACTTTCCATGTGTACCACATTGTCTACTGGAAAACCAAGAGGTGAACACAAAAGACAACCATGCTTGTCCCTGGAACTCTTCTCACTCTTGCTTGCAGACACTTGTCTCTGCTTTCTTGGAGAATAATGTTACGATTTCGGGCTGAACCAATGTTAGCATGTATTGATAGCATTCAGGAATTTCACATGGAAATTAATACCTACTCTCCCAATGTCATTGGAGCTCCAGTGACAAGCGGAATGGAGCCCTTCTGTAGACTCTTGTTAATATTGATAGATGTCCTCAAATAAGTGTTGCATATCCCAAGATCAACTGGCTTAAATTCTAGGTCATGAGGGAAAGTGCTGGGAAGTTGGGAATGCCAGTGCTCATGGTTCTTGTGCCAGAGAAAATAGGAATCAGCATTCACATATTCAGCTGTCCCTTGGGAGCAAAAGAAAAAAGACAGGAACTTGCAAGGTCATTGTTGTCCTGAAAAGGGGAATTATGTTCAGTAATCATGGTAGCACAGACAATGGGCGGACAATAACTACTTCCTGTGTTTGTACTGTATAATGAGCCTGAATATGTGTCCTGGAGTTTGAGGTTTGACCATGATCCATGGCGAGGTTCTCCTGTGTGTTTTCTGTACTTGTGTTCCTGAATCAACACCCTTCAGCTTATCTGGCCCCACAAATATACTTATTCTCATCTTTTGAATATTCACCTTGGATGCTTGGAACCATTCAACTTTCTGCACCATCTATGTTCATGCCTAGTGTTATTCCCTTGAAATTGTGCCCATCATGCAGTAGCCAGAATGATAACTCATGCCCAAGCTTGTGGTCTGCTCCATCCTGGAGATGGTTAGAGGACTCCTGGTAATAACCCACAGGTCCTTGGGACAGAGAGGTATTGGTTTCTCAAGAAGACCAACCATTTTGCGAATACTGATAGGAAATCATCTCTGTATGTTGTTTTGATTTGATGTGACCTTGGCAAAACCAGTAATTAAGTTTCAGTGTGGAAACCATTTGTAAACCAGCAGTGAAGGAGTAGGGGACAGGCTGTTGGAGTGAGCACAGAAGATCTCTTCTGGCATGTCAAGAACGTCCCTTCCTCCACCCAACTGGCAGGGTGAATGATTCCCTACTCCTTTCATGAAACTAGAGAGGAGCCACTCACCTTCACATGGAACATGGACATCCCAGCTTCCATCTCTCTCCTATCCAAACTTCGTTGGATAGTAGGAGAAGCAGGGCAGATGGAAAAGGATGTGTCCCATATCAAGGATCTCCTAAAATACGAAGATGCACTGCATGCTCCACGTTTCTCTACTGTGCTGAGCACTCACCACCCATCTCTCCATAAGGCTGATAGGACCCTAGGATAGGTTCCTGAGTCTGAAGAAAACCCGGGTTGTCCCATTTCTTGAGCAGTGTGGCAGAGAGCAAATACACTGGTGCCAGTGCTCAGATTGTTGATACACAGGCTCTCACGCACCCCTCAGTCCCAGCTTGTTCCACTGGAATTTGTGCAGGCTAATAGCCTGCAGGAGGAGCCAGATGAGCTGCCTGCTATCAAAAAAGGTACGAACAACGTAGCACAGCGCCACCTACTGTAACTGGGTGGAAGTGTGAGCTCTCAGACTTCATTGGAATCCCTTGTCCTAATCTGGGTTGCAGGTGCAATATCACTGAATCCACTCATAAAAGTTCATATTGCCCAAGTCTTTACAAACACTCTGGAGATTGTAATCAAGTGACTTTTCTTACTGGAGCCTCGAAAGCCCATGAACTTCACAACATAGCTTACCAATGCCTGCCCCTTCCCCTTTCATTAGAGGATATTTCACATATATGGCTCGCATGTCACTGGAGAACTGGTAAACAATTCTTAGTTTTTTCTGAGTTATATTGAATGCAATAAAATGAATGCTCAAGGATATGACTTTAGCCACTCATCACTGTGTAATAAATCTTGAGAGAGATAACTGAAAACATAAGGAGTAGAAGATAGAAATTGGAGGAGGAATGTTTCCTTTTTGACACCACATTTCTCTTCTGGGATCCCAGTCCATATGAGCCATGATGACATGCATTTACCATTTATAACTCCCTGCAGTGTCTCGCTAAATTGCTGAAGCAATTTTACTGAGGGAATCAGACTTGGAACAGGAGGCACAACTTCCTCTGCCTCACCAACTCCTGAGATGTTGGGCAAGATCCAGCTCCTGAACTGGCTTGTGCATTAGGTACAGAGCTCTCCTCTTTAGAATTTTTCAAAGAAAAGGTCCAAAGGAAAAATAAGAAAAAAAAATTCTTTCTGGGAAAGTGTCAGATAGTTTTGAATGTAATGGATAGGCATTCATATGTGAATGACCTCAATATCTTCATTCATATTCAACAATTTAGCATCTTCTCAACCCCACATATGTCTGTCTCTGCCCCGGTTTCTGGACTTCTTGGATCCCTGATATATTTTCCTCTTCTCGTATCAATCAGCTACTTCCAGTTTCGACCTTATTTAAGTGGGGAAAAATCTTTTCCTCAGGACACAGGTCTAGGCTTGGGTATTGACATGCAAAATAGTTCCTTGCTGAACTCTTTTGGACAGGAGAATTAGGAATTCCTGAGACATTGATTGGCTTGGTCAAGTTTGATTCTCTGCATACAATTTCACAAATTAAGACTGGAGGTGATCAAGTGTATCTCAGAGGGTCCCTTCCAGAAGAGCAATTAGCCCATCTGATAGAGTGCCTGCCTTTCATGCTCAAGGCCTGAGTTCGAGTCCCAAGCACTCTGGGAATGTGGAAATAACAAACAAAGGAAAACAATTTGAGACTCCTAACCTTCCACCGACTCTTTTTCTTTTCTTTTCTCCTCTCATCACAAAAACAATCAAAACTCTAAAACAGCACCACCTTCTCATGCAACCCAAGTCCACAAACAGCATTCAGTAGGCTACTGTGCTCCAAGAGAGCCATGTTCAACACTCACCTGCATTTCTTCAGAATACTTGTTCCACGAATTCCCTCTACAATCCTTAGGACAGAGAATACTGGCCTCTCATGAGTATGATTATGAGGATAATTCTTCAGCACATTCTTCAACTGTGCATTGTGCAGATTTCAGGAAATTAAAAATGACAACGGCATTTGTACCTGGCACTCCCCAGTCTTCTTTGACCCACTGGCATATTCTCTGGCAGTGAAGGGGCTTCCAAACAGAGCACTTTCCACGTGTACCACATTGTCTATTGGAAAACCAAGAGGTGAACACCAAAGACAACCATGCTTGTCCATGCAACACCTCTCACTCTTGCTTTGGGGACTCTTGACTGTGATTTCTTGGAGAATAAAGTTAGGATTTGGGGCTGAATCAATGTTAGCATGTATTGATAGCATTCAGGAAGTTCACAGGGCACTTAATACCTACTCTCCCAATGTCATAGAGGCTCCAGTGTCAAGGGGAATAGAGCCTTTCTGAAGACTCTTGTTAATATTGATTGACGTCCTCAAGACAAGCAGTGCAGGGATTATTGTTGCATATCCCAGGATCAATTGGCTTGAACTTTAAGTCATTGGGGAAAGTGCTGGGAAGTTGGGAATGCCTATGCTCATGGTTGTTGTGCCAGAGAAAATGGGAATCAGCATTCATGTATTCAGCTGTCTCTTGGGAGCAATAGAAAAAAGACAAGAACTTGCAAGTTCATTGTTGTCCTGAAAAGGGGAATGATGTTCAGTATTCATGGTAGCACAGAAAATGGTCAGACAATGACTACTTCATGTGTTTGTACTGTAAAATGAGCCTGAAAATGTGTCGTGGAGTTTGAGGTTTGACCATGATCCATGGCAATTTTCATCGGGTGTCTTTTCTGTACTTGTGTTCCAGCATGAACACTCTTCAGCTTTTCTGGCCCCACATATATACTTACCCTCATCTTTTACATATCCACCTTGGAAGCTTGGAACCATTCAACTTTCAGCACCATTTATGTTCATGCCTAGTGTTATGCCCTTGAAATTGTGCCCATCATGCCATCACCAGACTGATAACTCATCCCCCCGCATGTGGTCAGCTACATCCTTGGCTGGTTACAGGAGTCCTGATAATATTCAACAGGAAACTGTGACAGAGAGGTATTTGTCTCTCAAGAAGACCAAGCATTTTGTGAATAAACATAGGCAAATCATCTCTGCATTTTGATTGGACTTGATGTGACCCTGGCAAATGCAGTAGTAAGTTTCAGTGTGCAGCCCAGTTGTAAGCCAGCATTGAAGGGGGAGGGGACAGGAATTTGGAGTGAGCACAGAACATCTCTCCTTTCATGTCTGGTTTATCCTGTCCTCCATCCAACAGGCAGGGTGAATGACTCCGTCTTCTCCTCATGAACCAAGAGAGGAGCCTCTCACCTTCCCCTGGAACCTGGATATCCCAGCTTCCATCTATCTCCTATCCACAATTTTGTAGGATAGTAGGAGAACTGGGCAGATGGAAAATGATGTGTCCCATGTCAAGGATCTCCTAAAGTACGGAGATGCTCTGCATGCTCTACTGTGCTGAGCACACACTCCCAATATCTCCGTGAGGCTGATAGCATCCTAGGCTAGTTTCCTGAGTCTAAAGAAAACCCGGGTTGTCCCATTTCTTGAGCAGTGTGGCGGAGGGCAAATCCACTGTTTCCAGTGCTCAGATTGTTGATCCACGGGCTCTCAAGCACCACTCAGTCCCAGCTTGTTCCACTGGAATTGGTGGGAGCTAAGAGCCTGCATCAGGAGCCAGATTAGCTGTCTGCCATCACAAACGGTACGACAAACAGGCACAGCGTCACCTAGTGAATCTGGCTGGAGGTGCGAGCTCTCAGACTTCAAACGGATCCTTTGTCCTACCTGGATATGCGGGGATTCATCACTCATATCCTATTTCCTCGACCGGGTAACAAGGATAGAATCATTTCTTGAAAAACGAAAGAACCCCGCAACTGCTCCTTTCATTATCCTCTTACTCTCACAGCTAAGCCACCACATGACTGGAATGTGTGTTTGAAGCGAACAGCAACTGAAAAGTCTATGGTTGCCATGGGAACTGCGATGCTTCCGTGTTCTCATTTCAATCCTCTTTGACCTCAGCTGGAATCTGGGGTGCAGGTGCAATGTCATTGGAGCCACTCGTGAAATTTCATGTTGCCCAAGTCATTACAATCTGGCAACTGCAATCAATTGACTTCTACTGGATTCTTGAAAGACCGTGAGCTTCACAATCTAGCTTTCCAATGCCTGCTCCGACCGCTTTCATTAGAGGACTTTTCCCATGTATGGCTCCCATGGCAGAGGAGAACTGGTAAACAATTCTTACGTTTTTCTGTTATATTGATTGCAATAAAATGAATGCTCAAGGATATGGCCTTAGGCACTTATCTCTGTGTAATAAATCTTCAGAGAAATCATTGAAATCAAAAGGAGGAGAGGATAGAAATTGGAGAAGGAAGGTTTCCTTTTTGCCACCACGTTTCTATTCTAGGACCCCAGTCCATATGAGCCATCACCACATGCATTTGCCTGTTTATATCTCCCTGCAGTGTCTCCCTAAATTTCTGAAGCACTTTTACTGAGGGAAACAGGCTTGAAATAGGAGGCACAGTTTCCTCTACCTCACCAACTCCAGAGATGCTGGGAAAAATCCAGATCCTGAACTTGCTTGTGCATTATGTACAGCTCTCTTTCTTTAGAATTTTTCCAAGAAAAGGTCAAAAGGAAAAATCAGAAAAAAATTCTTTCTGGGAAAGTGTCAGATTGTTTTGAATGAAATGGATAGGCATTCATATGTGAATGATCCCCAATATCTCCATTCATATTCAACAATTTACCATCTTCTCAATCCCACATATGTCTGCCTCTGCCTCGGTTTCTGGCCTCCTTGGATCCCTGATATATTTTCCTGCTCTCGGATGAATCAGCTACTTCCATTTTTGACCTTTTTTAGAGGGGAAAAATTTTTTCCTCAGGACACAGGGCTAGGCTTGGGTATTGACATACAAAATAGTTCCTTGCGGGATTGTTTTGGACAAGAGAATTAGGAATTCCTGAGACCTTGATTGGGTTCCTCATGTTTGATTCTCTGCAAACAATTTCACTAATTAAAACTGGAGGTGATCAAGTGTTGTATCTCAGAGGGTCCCTTCCAGAGCAGGCCATTTAGCACAATGGGTAGTGTGCCTGCCTCGCATCCTAGAGGTCCGGGCTCGAGTCCCAAGCACTCTGGGAATGTGGAAATAACAAACAAAGGAAAACATTTTGAGACTCCTAACATTCCACCATCTCTTTTTCTTTTCTTTTCTCCTCTCGTCACAAAATGAATCAACACTCTAAAACAGCAACAATTTCCCATGCAACCCAAGTCCACCAACAGCTTTCAGCAGGCTACTGTGCTCCAAGAGAGCCATGCTCAACACTCACCTGCATTTCTTCAGAGTACTTGTTCCACGAAGTCCCTCTACACTCCTTAGGACAGAGAAAACTGGACCTCTCATGAGTATGCTTATGAGGATAATTCTTCAGCACATTCTTCAGCTGTGCATTGTGCAGAAGATTTCAGGAAATTCAAAATGACTACTGCACTTTTACCTGGCACACCCAAGTCTTCTTCAACCCTCTGCCATACCCTCTGGCCCTGACTGGTCTTCCACAGCAGAGCAATTTCCAAGTGTACCACATTGTCTACTGAAAAACCAAGAGGTGAACACAAAAGACAACCATGCTTGTCCCTGGAACTCCTCTCACCCTTGCTTTGCAGATGCTTGCCTGTGATTTCTTGGAGAATAAAGTTAGGATGTGAAGCTAAATCAATCTTAGCTTGTATTGATAGCATTCAGGAGGTTCACAGGTCATTTAATACCTACCTACAAATGTCACTGGAGTGGCAAGAGGAATGGAGTCCTTCTGTAGAGTCTTGTTAATATTGATGGACGTCCTCAAGACAAGCATTGCAGGGATTAGTGTTGCATATCCCAGGATCAACTGGCTTAAATTGTAGGACGTGGGGGAAAGTGATGGGAAGTTGGGAAAACGTATTCTCATGGTTCTTGTGCCAGAGAAAATAGGAATCAGCATTCATATATTTGGCTGTCCCTTGGGAGCAACAGAAAAGAGACAGGAACTTGCAAGGTCATTGTTGCCGTAAATACGGGAATGATGTTCTGTACTCATGGTAGCACAGACAATGGGCTGACATTGACTACTTCCTGTGTGTGTACTGTATAATGAACCTGAATATATGTCGTGGAGTTTGAGGCTTGACCATGGTCCATTGCCAGTTAAATCGAGTGTCTTTTCTGTACTTGTGTTGCTGCATCAACACCCTTCAACTTATTTGGTCCCACAATTACAGTTACTCTCATCTTTTGAATATTCACCTTGGAAGCTTGGAAACATTCAAATTTCAGCACCATCTATGTTCATGACCAGTGTTATGCCCTTGAAATTGTGCCCATAATGCCATTGCCAGAATGATAATTCATCCCCCTGCTTGTTGTCTGCTCTGTCCTGGGGCTGGTTAGAGGACTTCTGGTAATATCCCACAGGAAATTGCGACAAAGATGTATTTGTCTCTCAAGATCTTGTGTATACACATAGACAAATCATCTCTGCATCTTGTTTCAATTTAATGTGATCCTGGCAATTACAGTAGGTAAGTTTCAGTGTGGAGACCACTTGTAAGCCAGTCACGAAGGAGGAGGGGACAGGCGGTTGGAGTGAGCACAGAACATCTCTCCTTGCATGTCAGGTTAATCCTGTCCTCCATCCAAAAGGCAGGGTGAATGACTCCCTCCTCTCTTCATGAACCAAGAGAGGAGACACTCACATTCACATGGAACATGGACATCCCAGCTTCCATCTCTCTCCTATCCACACTTCGTAGAATAGTAGGGAAGCTGGGCAGATGGAAAGTGATGTGTCCCATATCAAGGATCTCCTGAAATACGGAGATGCACTGCATGCTCTACTGTGCTGAGCATTCACCACCCAATCTCCGTGAGTCTGAGAGCATCCTAGGCTAGTTTTCTGAGTCTAAAGGAAACCCGGGTTGTCCCATTTCTTGAGCAGTGTGGTGGAGAGCAAATCCGCTGGTGCCTGTGCTCAGATTGTTGATCCACGGGCTCTCAAGCTCAACTCAGTCCCTGTTTGTTCCACAGGAATAGGTGGGGGCTAAGAGCCTGCATCAGGAGCCAGATGAGCTGCGTGCCATCAAAAACGGTGGGACCAACAGAGAAAGCGCCACCTAGTGGACCTGGGTGGAAGTGTGAGCTCTCAGACTTCAATGGGATCCCTTGTCCTGCCTCGATGTTCTGGGATGTATAGTTCATAGCCTATTTCCTGGACTCTCGGGCAAAAAGGATACAATCATTTCTTCAAAAACGCAAGACTCTGGCACCCGCTCCCTTCATTATCCTCTTACCCTCACAGTAGAGCCACCACATATCGTGAATGTGGTTTTGAAGCGGGCAGGAAATGAAAGGTCTCTGGTTGAAATGGGAACCGTGATGCTTCCGTGTTCTCATTCCACTCCTCTATGACGGCAGCTGGAATCTGGGGTGCAGGTGCAATGTCATTTGAGCCACTCGTGAAATTTCATGTTACCCAAGGCTTTACAACCTGGCGATTGCTATCAGTTGACTACTCCTAGTGGAGTCTTGAAACCCCGTGAGCTTCACAACCTAGCTTTTCAATGCCTGCTCCTACCGCTTTCATTAGAGGACTTTTCTCATGTATGGCTCCCATTTCACAGGAGAACTGGAAAACAATTCTTACGGTTTTCTGAGTTATATTGATTACAATAAAATGAATGCTCAAGGATATGACTTTAGCCACTTATCTCTGTGTAATAAATCTTCAGAGAAATCATTGAAATCAAAAGGAGGATAGGACAGAAATTGGAGAAGGAATGTTTCCTTTTTGCCACCACGTTTCTATTGTGGGACCCCAGTCCATATGAGCCATCACCACATGCATTTGCCTGTTTATATTCCCCTGCATCGTCTCCCTAAATTTCTGAAGCACTTTACTGAGGGAAACAGGCTTGAAACAGGAGGCAATTTTCCTCTACCTCACCAACTCCAGAGATGGTGGGAAAGATCCAGCTCCTGAACTTGCTTGTGCATTATTTACAGCTCTCTTCTCTTTAGAATTTTTCCAAGAAAAGGTCAAAGGGAAAAATAAGAAAAAAATGCTTTCTGGGAAATTGTCAGATAGTTTTGAGTAAAATGGATAGGCATTCATATGTGAATGATCCCCAATATCTCCATTCATATTCACCAATTTAGCATCTTCTCAATCCCACATATTTCTGCCTCTGCCCCGGTTTCTGGCCTCCTTGGATCCCTGATATATTTTCCTGCTATCGGATGAATCAGCTACTTCCATTTTGACCTTATTTAGAGGGGAAAATCTTTTCCTTAGGACACAGGGCTAGGCTTGGGTATTGACATGCAAAGTAGTTCCTTGCCGGATTGTTTTGGACAAGAGAATTAGGAATTCCTGAGACATTGATTGGCTTGGTCATGTTTGATTCTCTGCATACAATTTCAGTAATTAAGACTGGAGGTGATCAAGTGTTGTATCTCAGAGGGTCCCTTCCAGAGCAGGCCATTTAGCACAACTGGTAGTGTGCCTGCCTTGCATCCTAGAGGTCTGGGTTCGAGTCCCAAGCACTCTGGGAATGTGGAAATAACAAAGGAAAACATTTTGAGCCTCCTAACCTTCCACCATCTCTTTTCTTTTCTTTTCTCCTCTCATCACAAAATGAATCAACACTCTAAAACAGCAACAACTTCTCATGCAACCCAAGTCCACCAACAGCATTTCTGCAGGCTACTGTGCTCCAAGAGAGCCATGCTCAACACTCACCTGCATTTCTTCAGAGTACTTGTTCCACGAAGTCCCTCTACACTCCTTAGGACACAGAAAACTGGCCTCTCATGAGTATGCTTATGAGGATAATTCTTCAGCACATTCTTCAGCTGTGCATTGTGCAGAAGATTTCAGGAAATTCAAAATGACAACCGCACTTTTACCTGGCACTCCCAAGTCTTCTTCAACCCACTGCCATACCCTCTGGCCCTGACTGGGCTTCCACAGCAGAGCACTTTCCACTTGTACCACATTATCTACTGGAAAACCAAGAGGTGAACACAAAAGGCAACCATGCTTGTCCCTGGAACTCCTCTCACCCTTGCTTTGCAGATGCTTGCCTGTGATTTCCTGGAGAATAAAGTTAGGATTTTGGGCGGAATCAATCTTAGCATGTATTGATAGCATTCAGGAGGTTCACAGATCATTTAATACCTACTCTCCCAATGTCACTGGAGTTTCAAGAGGAATGGAGCCCTTCTGTAGAGTCTTGTTAATATTGATGGACGCCCTCAAGATAAGCATTGCAGGGATTAGTGTTGCATATCCCAGGATCAACTGTCTAAAATTATAGGACGTGTAGGAACATGATGGGAAGTTGGGAATGCCTATTCTCACGGTTCTTGTGCCAGAGAAAATAGGAATCAGCATTCACATATTTGGATGTCCCTTGGGAGCAACAGAAAAGAAACAGGAACTTTCAAGGTCATTGTTGCCCTGAATAGGGCAATGATGTTCAGTATTCATGATAGCACAGACAATGGGCTGACAATGACTACTTCCTGTGTGTGTACTGTATAATGAGCCTGAATATATGTCGTGGAGTTTGAGGCTTGACCATGGTCCATTGCCAGTTAAATCGAGTGTCTTTTCTGTACTTGTGTTCCTGCATCAACACCGTTCAGCTTATCTAGCCCCACAATTATACTTACTCTCATCTTTTGAATATTCACCTTGAAAGCTTGGAAACATTCAAATTTCAGCACCATCTATGTTCATGACCAGTGTTATGCCCTTGAATTTATGCCCATGATGCCAATGCCACAATGATAATTGATCTCCCTGCTTGTTTTCTGCTACCTACTGGGGCTGGTTAGAGGACTTCTGGTAATATCCCACAGGAAATTGCGACAAAGATGTATTTGTCTCTCAAGAAGATCAACCATTTTGTGAATACACATAGGCAAATCATATCTGCATCTTTTTTGATTTACTGTGACCCTGGCAAATACAGTAGGTAAGTTTCAGTGTGGAGCCCAGTTGGAAGCCAGCAGCGAAGGAGGAGTGAACAGGCAGTTGGAGTGAGAACAGAACATCTCTCCTTGCATGTCAGGTTAATCCTGTACTCCATCCAAAAGGCAGGGTGAATGACTTCCTCCTCTCTTCATGAACCAAGAGAGGAGACACTCACATTCACATGGAACATGGACATCCCAGCTTCCATCTCTCTCCTATCCACACTTCGTAGAATAGTAGGGGAAGCTGGGCAGATGGAAAGTGATGTGTCCCATATCAACGATCTCCTGAAATACATGGAGATGCACTGCATGCTCTACTGTGCACTGAGCATTCACCACCCATCTCTCCGTGAGGCTGATAGCATCCTAGACTAGTTTCCTGAATATAAGGAAACCTGGGTTGTCCCATTTCTTGAGCAGTGTGGCGGATAGCAAATCCGCTAGTGCCTGTGCTCAGATTGTTGATCCACGGGCTCTCAAGCACCACTCAGTCCCAGTTTGTTCCACTGGAAGAGATGGGGGCTAATAGCCTGCATCAGGAGCCAGATGAGCTGCCTGCCATCAAAAACGGTGGGACCAACGGAGAACAGTGTCACCTAGTGGACCTGGGTGGAAGTGCGAGCTCTCAGTTTTCAATGGGATCCCTTGTCCTGCCTCCATATTCTGGGATTTATAGTTCATAGCCTATTTCCTGCACTCCCAGGCAAAAAGAATAGACTCATTTCTTCAAAAACGCAAGTCCCTGGCACCTGCTCCCTTCTTTATCCTCTTACCCTCACAGCAGTGCCCCCACATATCATGAATGTGGTTTTGAAGTTGGCAGGAAATGAAAGGTCTCTGCTTGACATGGGAACCCTGACGCTTCCGTGTTCTCATTCCATTATTCTATGACCTCAGCTGGAATCTGGGGTGCAGGTGCAATGTCATTTGAGCCACTCGTGAAATTTCATGTTGCCCAAGGCATTACAGTCTGGCAATTACAATCAATTGACTTCTCCTAGTGGAGTCTTGAAAACCTGTGAGCTTCACAACCTAGCTTTTCAATGCCTGCTCCTACCGCTTTCATTAGAGGACTTTTCCCATGTATGGCTCCCATTTCACAGGAGAACTAGTAAACAATTCTTACGGTTTTCTGAGTTATATTGATTGCAATAAAATGAATGCTCAAGGATATGACTTTAGCCACTTATCTCTGTGTAATAAATCTTGAGAGAAATCATTGAAATCAAAAGGAGGAGAGGATAGAAATTCAAGAAGGAATGTTTCCTTTTGGCCACCACGTTTCTATTCTGGGACCCCATTCCATATGAGCCATCACCACATGCATTTGCCTGTTTATATCTCCCTGCAGCATCTCCCTAAATTTCTGAAGCACTTTTACTGAGGGAAACAGGCTTGAAGCAGGAGGCACAGTTTCCTCTACCTCACCAACTCCAGAGATGGTGGGCAAGATCCAGCTCCTGAACTTGCTAGTGCATTATGTACAGCTCTCTTCACTTTAGAATTTTTCAAAGAAAAGGTCAAAAGGAAAAATCAGAAAAAAATTCTTTCTGGGAAAGTGTCAGATAGTTTTGAATGAAATGGATAGGCATTCATATGTGAATGATCCCCAATATCTCCATTCATATTCACCAATTTAGCATCTTCTCAATCCCACATATTTCTGCCTCTGCCCCGGTTTCTGGCCTCCTTGGATCCCTGATATATTTTGCTGCTCTCGGATGAATCAGCTACTTCAATTTTTGACCTTATTTAGAGTGGAAATATCTTTTCCTTAGGACACAGGTCTAGGCTTGGGTATTGACATGCAAAATAGTTCCTTGAGGGATTATTTTGGACAAGAGAATTAGGAATTCCTGAGACATTGATTGGCTTGGTCATGTTTGATTCTCTGCATACAATTTCAGTAATTAAGACTGGAGGTGATCAAGTGTTGTATCTCAGAGGGTCCCTTCCAGAGCAGGCCATTTAGAAAATCAGGTAGAGTGCCTGCCTTGCATTCTAGAGGTCCGGGTTCAAGTACCAAGCACTCTGGTAATGTGGAAACAACAAAGGAAAACATTTTGATCCTCCTAACCTTCACCACCTCTTTTTCTTTTCTTTTCTCCTCTCATCACAAAATGAATCAACACTCTAAACCAGCAACAACTTCTCATGCAACCCAAGTCCACCAACAGCATTCTGCAGGCTACTGTGCTCCAAGAGAGCCATGCTCAGCACTCACCTGCATTTCTTCAGGGTACTTGTTCCACGAAGTCCCTCTACACTCCTTAGGACACAGAAAACTGGCCTCTCATGAGTATGCATATGAGGATAATTCTTCAGCACATTCTTCAGCTGTGCATTGTGCACAAGTTTTCAGGAAATTAAAAATGACAACCGCACTTTTACCTGGCAATCCCAAGTCTTCTTCAACCCACTGCCTTACCCACTGGCCCTGCCTGGGCTTCCACAGCAGAGCACTTTCCACTTGTACCACATTATCTACTGGAAAACCAAGAGGTGAACACAAAAGGCAACCATGCTTGTCCCTGGAACTCCTCTCACCCTTGCTTTGCAAACGCTTGCCTGTGATTTCCTGGAGAATAAATTTAGTATTTGGGACTGAATCAATCTTAGCATGTATTGATAGCATTCAGGAGGTTCACAGATCATTTAATACCTACTCTCCCAATGTCACTGGAGTTTCAAGAGGAATGGAGCCCTTCTGTAGAGTCTTGTTAATATTGATGGACGCCCTCAAGACAAGCATTGCAGGGATTAGTGTTGCATATCCCAGGATCAACTGTCTAAAATTATAGGACGTGTAGGAAAATGATGGGAAGTTGGGAATGCCTATTCTCATGGTTCTTGTGCCAGAGAAAATAGGAATCAGCATTCACATATTTGGATGTCCCTTGGGAGCAACAGAAAAGAGACAGGAACTTTCAAGGTCATTGTTGCCCTGAATAGGGCAATGATGTTCAGTATTCATGATAGCACAGACAATGGGCAGACAATGACTACTTCCTGTGTGTGTACTGTATAATGAGCCTGAATATATGTCGTGGAGTTTGAGGCTTGACCATGGTCCATTGCGAGTTTCCTAGGGTGTCTTTTCTGTACTTGTGTTCCTCTGTCAATTTCCTTCAGCTTATCTAGCCCCACAAATATACTTACACTCATCTTTTGAATATTCACCCTGGAAGCTTGGAACCATTCAAATTTCAGCACCATCTATGTTCATGCCTAGTGTTATGCCCTTGAAATTGTGCCCATGATGCCATTGCCAGAATGGTGATTCATCCCCCTGCTTGTTGTCTGCTCCGTCCTGGGGCTGGTTAGAGGACTTCTGGTAATATCCCACTGGAAATTGCGACAAAGATGTATTTGTCTCTCAAGAAGACCAACCATTTTGTGAATACAGATAGGAAATCATCTCTGCATCTTGTTTTGATTTACTGTGACCCTGGCAAATACAGTAGGTAAGTTTCAGTGTCGAGCCCAGTTGGAAGCCAGCAGCGAAGGAGGAGTGTACAGGCAGTAGGAGTGAGAACAGAACATCTCTCCTTGCATGTCAGGTTAATCCTGTCCTCCATCCAAGAGGCAGGGTGAATGACTCCCCCCTCTCTTCATGAACAAAGAGCGGAGACACTCACGTTCACATGGAACATGGACATTCCAGCTTCCAACTCTCTCCTATCCCCACTTCGTAGGATGGAATGGGAAGCAGGCCAGATGGAATGTGATGTGTCCCATATCAAGGATCTCCTAAAATACGGAGATGCACTGCTTGCTCTACTGTGCTGAGCACTCACCAGCCATCTCTCTGTGAGTCTGATAGCATCCTAAGCTAGTTTCTTGAGTCTAAAGAAAACCCGGGTTGTCCCTATTCTTGAACAGTGTGGCGGAGAGCAAATCCGCTCAGTGCCATTGCTCAGATTGTTGATCCACGGACTCTCAAGCTCCCCTCAGTCCCAGCTTGTTTCCTGGAATATGTGGGGGCTAATATCCTGCATCAGGAGCCAGATGAGCTGCCTGTCATCAAAAACGGTGCAACCAATGGAGCACATCGCCACCTAGTGGACCTGTGTGGAAGTTGAGCTCTCAGTCTTCAATGGGATCCCTTGTCCTGCCTGGATATGTGGGGATTTATTGCTCATAGCCTATTTCCTCGAATCCCGGACAACAAGGATAGAATTATTTCTTCAAAAACGCAAGACCCTGGCACCCGCTCCCTTCATTATCCTCTTACCCTCACAGCAGTGCCACCACATGTCGTGAATGAGGGTTTGAAGCTGGCAGGAAATGAAAAGTCTCTGGTTGACATGGGAACTGTGACGCTTCAGTGTTCTCATTCCACTCCTCTATGACCTCAGCTGGAATCTGGTGTGCAGGTGCAATATCATTGGAGACACTCGTGAAATTTCATGTTGCCCAAGGCATTACAATCTGGCAATTGCAATCAATTGACTTCTTCTAGTGCAGTCTTGAAACCCCGTGAGCTTCACAACCTAGCTTTTCAATGCCTGCTCCTACCGCTTTCATTAGAGGACTTTTCCCATGTATGGCTCCCATTTCACAGGAGAACTGGAAAACAATTCTTACGGTTTTCTGATTTATATTGATTGCAATGAAATGAATGCTCAAGGATATGACTTTAGTCACTTATCTCTGTGTAATAAATCTTCAGAGAAATAATTGAAAACATAAGGAGGAGAAGATAGAAATTGGAGAAAGAATGTTTTCTTTTTGCCAACACGTTTCTATTCTGGGACAACAGTCCATATGAGCCATCACCACATGCATTTGACTGTTGATATCTCCCTGCAGCATCTCACTAAATTGCTGAAGCACTTTTACTGAGGGAAACAGACTTCGAACAGGAGTCACAACTTCCTGTGCCTCACGAATTCCAGAGATGGTGGGCCAGATCCAGCTCCTAAACTGGCTTGTGCATTATATACAGCTCTCTGCTCTTTAGAATTTTTAAAGAGAAGGTCAAAAGGAAAAATAAAAAAAAGAAAATTCTTTCTGGGAAAGTGTTAGATAGTTTTGAATGAAATGGATAGGCATTCATATGTGAATGATCTCCAATAGGTACATTCATATTCAGCAATTTAGTATCTTCTCAAGCCCACATATTTCTGCCTCTGCCCTGGTTTCTGGACTCCTTGGATCCCTGATATATTTTTATGCTATCGGATCAATCAGCTACTTCCATTTTCGACCTTATTTAAGATTCAAAAATCTTTTCCTCAGGAAACAGGGCTACAAGTATTGATATGCAAAATAGTTCCTTCCCGGATTGGTTTGGTCAGGAGAATTAGGAATTTCTGAGACATTGTTTGGCTTTCTCATGTTTGATTTTCTGCATACAATTTCACAAATTAAGACTGGAGGTGATCAAGTGTTGTAGCTCAGAGGGGCCCTATCAGAGCAGGCCATATAGCTCATCTGGTAGAGTGCCTGCCTTGCATCCATGAGGCCCGAGTTCAAGTCCTAAGCACTATGGGAATGTGGAAATAGCAAACAATGGAAAAAATTGAGCTTCCTAACCTTCCACCATCTCTTTTTATTTTCTTTTCTCCTCTTAGCAAAAAGGAATCAACACTCTAAAACAGCACCAACTTCTCGTGCAAAACAAGTCCACCAATAGCTTTCAGCCAGCTACTGTGCACCTTGCGAGCCATGCTCAACACTCACCTGCATTTCTTCAGAAAACTTGTTCCACGAAGTCCCTCTACACTCCTTAGGACAGAGAAAACTGGCCTCTCATGAGTATGCTTATGAGGATAATTCTTCAGCACATTCTTCACCTGTGCATTGTGCAGAAGATTTCAGGAATTCAAATTGACAACCGCACTTGTACCTGGCACTCCCCAGTCTTCTTCGGCCCACTGCCATAATCTCTGGCCGTGACGGGGCTTCCACAGTAGAGCACTTTCCACGTGTACCACATTGTCTATTGGAAAACCAAGAGGTGAACACAAAAGACAACCATGGTTGTCCCTGGAACTCCTGTCACAATGCTTTGCAGTGGCTTGCGTGTGATTTCTTAGAGAATAAAGTTAGGATTTGGGACTGAATCAATGTTAGCATGTATTGATAGCATTCAGGTCATTCACAGGATATAGAATACCTACTCTCCCAATGTCATTGGGGTTCCAGGATCAAAAGGAATGGAGTCCTTCAGTAGACTCTTGTTAATATTGATGGACATCCTCAAGACAAGCAGTGCAGGGATTAGTGTTGCATATCCCAGGATCTACTGGCTTCATTTGTAGGTCCTGGGGGAAGGTGCTGTGAAGTTGGGACGGCCTATGCTTATGGTACTTATGCCAGAAAATATAGGAATCATGACTTGTATATTTGGCTGTCCCTTGGGAGCAAAAGAAATGAGACAGGAATTTGCAAGGGCATTGTTGTTCTCAATAAAGGAATGAGGTTCGTTAATAATGGTTGCATAGAGAATGAGTGGCCAAGAAATTCTTTCTGTGTTTGTAGTGTATGATGTGAGTGAATATATGTCATAGAGTTTTGGGTGTACCATGATCAACAGCGAGTTTCATAGGGTCTCTTCTCCGAATTGGTTTTCTAGCATCAACACCCCACAGCGATTCAGACCTCCCAAATATCCTTTTTCTCTTCTTTCGAATATTCAGCTTACGAGCTTTGAACAATTCCACTTTCAACAGAGTCTAGGCCCAAAGCATGTCTTATGCCCTGTGATACTGTGCTCATCATACCATCACCAGGCTGGTAATTATTCCACCAGCTTGTTTTCTGTTCCATCCTGGGGCTGATTAGAGGAGTCCTGGCAATATTTCACATGCACTTGCGACACAGGGATATTTGTTTGGTCAAGAGGACAAACCATATTGTGAATAAATTTGGCAAGTCATTTCTGCATCTAGTGTCAATTTGATGTGACCCTGGAAAAATCCCAGGAGGCTGGTTTTGGGGTGCAGCCCGGTAGTAAGGCAGCAGCCATGGAGAAGGTGTCTTGCCATTGGAGTGTGCACAGAACACCTCTCCTTGCATGTCAGGTTTGAGCTCTCATCCTTCCAACAGACTGAGGGATTGACTCCCTCCTCCCTTCATGAGCCACCAGAGCAGACACTCACCTTCATAAGGAACATGGACATCTCGTGTTCCATCTGTCTCCTTTTTGACTTCCTAGGATATGAGGAGAAACCCAACAGATGGAATGCGATGTGTCCCAAATCAATGATCACCCAAACCATTGGGCTGCACTGCATGATCTACTGAGGTGAGCTCTCACCACCCATCAGTCCTTGTGGCTGCTAGGCCCCCAGGCTAGTTTGCTGACTCTGAAGAGAACCCAGATGGTATGAGTCCTGGGGAGTGGGGACAGAGAGCAAATCTACTGGTGCCAATGTTAAGATTGTTGACCCACGTGCCCTCCAGCAGCCCTCGGTCCCAGGTTGTTCCACTGGAATTTGTGGGGGCTAATAGCAGCATCAGGAGCCAGATGTGCTGCCTGTCAGCAAGATCGGTGGGGCCAAAGGAGCACAGCGCCACCTAGTGGGCCTGGGTGGAAGTGCGAGCTGTCAGACTTCAATGGGATCCCTTGTCCTGCCTGGATATGGGGCAATTTATTGCTCACGGGACGCTATACAGATTAGAGCCTGTTTACTTGTCGCCTGGGCTCCAAGAATAGAATCATTTCTTCAAAAATGAAAGACCCTGGCACCCGCTCTTTTCATATATCCTGTAACTTGCTCGGCTGAGCCACCACATATCTTGAATGTTGGTTTGAAGCGGCCAGGACCTGAATGGTCTCTGGTGGCCATGGGAACCGTGAGACTTCCGGTTTCGGAGTCCACTCGCTATGATGTCAGGTGGAATCTGTGTTGCATGTGCAATGTCACTGGAGCCACTGGTGAAAGTTCATGTTTACCAAGGCTTTACAAAAACATTGGGGAGTGCAATCAAGTGACTACTCCTTCCGCAGCCTTGAAAACCCACGACTTTCACTACCTAGATGACCAAAGCCTGCTCATTACCTTTGATTAGAGAACTAATCCCATGTGTGCTTCTCATGTAACAGGAGGACTGGTAACCAATTGTTACATTTTTCTGACTGGAATTCACTGTAACAAAATGAATGAAGTATCAATGGTATGACTTTAGCCACTTACCACTCTGTCACAAATCTTGATAGTAGTAACTGAAAAAATAATGAGAAGAAGACAGAAATTGGATGAGGAATATTTTCCTTTTGCCACCACGTTTCGATTCTGGGACCCCAGATCATATGAGCCATCTCCACGAGCCTTTGCCTGTTTAAATCACCCAAAAATGTCTGGCTAAATTACTGAAGCACTTTTACTGAAGGAGAAAGGCTTAGAACAGGAGGAACGACTTCATCTGCCTCACCAATTCTTGAGACTGTGGGCAAAACCCAGCACGTGAACTGGCTTGTCCATTATGCACAGCACTCTGCTATTTTGAATTTTTCAAAGAAAAGATCTAAAGGAAAAATAAGAAATAGAATACTTTCTAGGAAAGTGTCAGTTGATTTTGCATGTAATGGCTAGGCATTCATGTGTAAATGATCACAATATCTCCATTTGTTCTCAAAAATTGAGCATTTCCTCAAACTCACATAGTCCTGCCTCTGCCCCTGTACCTGTTTTCCTTGGAACCATGATATATTATTCTACTCACGAATCAAGCAGCTCCTTCCTTTTTCATCCTTAATGAAGAGGGGAAAAACCTTTCTCTCAGCCCACAGGGCTAGGCTTGGGTATGGACATGCAAAAAATTTCCTTGCTTGATTGATGTGAACAGGATAATTAAGAATTTCATGGACATGGTTTGGATTGGTCATGACTGCCTGTCTGCATACAATTTCACAAATTATGTCTGTAGGTGATCAAGTGTGGTAACTCAGAGAAACCATTCCAGTGCAGGTCATGTAGCACTCCTTCTAGAGTGCCTGCCTCTCATGTTGGAGGCCCAGATTCGAGTCCCCAGCAGTGTGGGATTGTGGCAATAACAAACAAACAGAACCAACCTTCCATTGTCTCTTTTCCTTTTCTTTTCTCCTCTCCTCACGGGAGAATCAACAGTATAAAGAAGCACCAATTTCAAAGCAAAGCCATTCCACCAATTACTGTCAGCAGGCTACTGGGATCCAAGATAGCAGTGCTGCCCAATCACCTGCATTTCTTCAGAGTACTTTTTCCGTGAAATCACACTACTCCCCTTAGGACACATATCACTGATCTCACATGAGTATGCTTATGAGGATAATTATTCAGCAATTTTTCAGTTGCTAATTATGCATTGTGTTTCAGGAAATTTAAAATGACAACCGCACTTGTACCTGACTCAGGATACTTGGTCACAGTTGTACACACTCTGCCAATGAAGGTGACTTCCAAACCTTTGCACGTTCCATCTGACCCTCATTGTCTACCGGGAATCCAAGAGGTGACCACAACTGACAGCCTCTCTTGACCCTGGAACTTCTCTCACACATTTGCTTTGTACAGGCTTACCTGAGATTTCTTAGTGAATAATGTGAGCATTTGGGGCAGAATGGATGTTAGCCTGTATTGATAGCAATCAGGAGGATCATGGGGTGTTTACAATCTACTCACCCAATATCACTAGATCTCCAGTGTCAAGAGTAAAGGAGCCCTTTTGTAGAATCTTGCTAGTATTGATGGAAATCCTCAAGAGAAACACTACAGGGATTAGTGTTGCATATCCCAGGATCTTCTAGCTGCAATTTTAGGTCCTGGGGGAATGTACTGTGAAGTTGGGATGGCCTATGCTTATGGTACTTGTGCCATAAAATATAGGAATCATGATTTGTATATTTGGCTGTCCTTTGGGAGCAACAGAAATGAGACAGGAATTTGCAAGGGAATTGTTGTTCTCAATAAAGAAATGAGGTTCGTTATTCATGGTTGCATAGAGAAAGAGTGGCCAAGAAATTCTTCCTGTGTTTGTAGTGAATGATATTACTGAATATATGTATTAGAGTTTTGGGTGGACCATGATCAATGGCGAGTTTCATAGGGTCTCTTCTCCAAATTGGTTTTCCAGCATCAACAACCCTCAGTGCTTCGGACCTCCCAAATATCCTTTTTCTCTTCTTTCGAATATTCAGCTTACGAGCTTTGAACAATTCCACTTTATACACGATCTAGGTTCAAATCAGGTCTTACTCCCTGTGATACTGTGCTCATCATGCCATCACCAGGCTGGTAATTCATCCCCCAGCTTGTTTTCTGCTCCATCCTGGGGCTGCTTAGAGGAGTCCTGGCAATATTTCACATGCACTTGCGACACAGGGGTATTTGTTTGGTCAAGAGGACAAACCATATTGTGAATAAATTTGACAAGTCATTTCTGCAACTAGTGTCGATTTGATGTGACCCTGGAAAAATCCCTGGAGGCTGGTTTCGGGGTGCAGCCCGGTAGTAAGGCAGCAGCCATGGAGGACGTGACTCGGCATTGGAGTTAGAACACAGAACAACTGTCCTCGAATGTCAGGTTTGAACTGTCCTCCTTCCAACAGACTGAGGGATTGACTCCCTCCTCCCTTCATGAGCCACCAGAGCAGCCACTCACCTTCACATGGAACATGGACATCCCGTGTTCCATCTGTCTCCTTTTTGACTTCCTAGGATATGAGGAGAAACCCAACAGATGGAATGCGATGTGTCCCAAATCAATGATCACCCAAACCATTGGGCTGCACTGCATGATCTACTGAGGTGAGCTCTCACCACCCATCTGTCCTTGTGGCTGCTAGGCCCCCAGGCTAGTTTGCTGACTCTGAAGAGAACCCAGGTGGTACGATTCCTGGAGGAGTGGGGACGGAGAGCAAATCTGCTGGTGCCAGTGTGAAGATTGTTGACCAACGTGCCCTCCAGCAGCCCTCGGTCCCAGGTTGTTCCACTGGAATTTGTGGGGGCTAATAGCATGCATCAGGAGCCAGACAGGCTGCCTGTCAGCAAGACCTGTGGGGTCAAAGGAGCACAGCGCCACCTAGTGGGCCTGGGTGGAAGTGCGAGCTGTCGGACTTCAATGGGATCCCTTGTCCAGTCTGGATATGGGGCAATTTATAGCTCACGGAACGCTATACAGATTAGAGCTTGTTTTTTTTCGCCCGGGTACCAAGGATAGAATCATTTCTTCAAAAATGAAAGACCTTGGTACCCGCTAGTTTCATCTATCCTGTAACGAGCAAGGCTGAGCCACCACATACCTTGAATGTTGGTTTGAAGAGGCCAGGACCTGAATGGTCTCTGGTTGCCACTAGAACCATGTGGCTTCGGGTTTCGAAGTCCACTCCTCTATGATGTCAGGTGGAATCTGGAGTGGAAGTGCAATGTCACTTGATCCACTGGTGAAAGTTCATGTTTCCCAAGGCTTTACAAACACGTTGTCCAGTGCAATCAATTGACTTCTCCTTCTGCAGCCTTGAAAACCCACGACTTTCACAACCTAGATGACCAAAGCCTGCTCATTCCCCTTTGATTATTGAACAAATCCCATGTGTTCTTCTCATGTCACAGGAGATCTGGTAACCAATTGTTACATTTTTCTCACTGGTATTGACTGCAACAAAATGAATGAAGGATCAGTGGTATGACTTTAGCCACTTATCATTCTGTCATAAATCTTCAGAGCAGTAACTGAAAAAATAACGAGGAGAAGACAGACATTGGATGAGAAATATTTTCCTTTTGCCACCACGTTTCGTTTCTGGGACCCCAGATCATATGAGCCATCTCCACGTGCCTTTGCCTGTTTATATCTCCCAAAAATGTCTGACTAAATTGCTGAAGCACTTTTACTGAGGGAAAAAGGCTTAGAACAGAAGGAACGACTTCATCTGCCTCACCATTCTTGAGACTGTGGGCAAAATCCAGCACGTGAATTGGCTTGCCCATTATGCACAGCACTCTGCTGTTCTGAATTTTTCAAAGAAATTTTCTAAAGGAAAAATATGAAATAGAGTACTTTCTAGAAAATTGTCAGTTGATTTTGCATGTAATGGCTAGGCATTCATGTGTAAATGATCACAATATCTCCATTTGTTCTGAACAATTGAGCATTTCCTCAAACTCACAAAATCCTGCCTCTGCCTGTTTTCCTTGGAACCATGATATATTATTCTATTCATGGATCAAGCAGCTCCTTCCTTTTTCATCCTTAATGAAGAGGGGAAAACTCTTTCTCTCAGCCCACAGGGCTAGGCTTGGGTATGGACATGCAAAAAATTTCCTTGCTTGATTGATGTGAACAGGAGAATTAAGAATTTCATGGACATGGTTTGGATTGGTCATGACTGCCTGTCTGCATACAATTTCACAAATTATGTCTGTAGGTGATCAAGTGTGGTAACTCAGAGAAACCATTCCAGTGCAGGTCATATAGCACACCTCCTAGAGTGCCTGCCTCTCATGCTGGAGGCCCAGGTTCGAGTCCCCAGCAGTGTGGGATTGTGGAAATTACAAACAAATGAAACCAACCTTCCATCATCTCGTTTTCTTTTCCTTTCTCCTCTCCTCACAGGAGAATCAACACGCTAAAGCAGCACCAATTTCAAAGCAAACCCATTCCTCCAACTACTCTCAGCAGGCTACTGGGCTCCAAGAGAGCAGTGCTGCCCAATCACCTGCCTTTCTTCACAGAACTTGTTCCATGAATTCATACTACTCCCCTTAGGGCACAGATCACGGGTCTCACATGAGTATGCTTACAAGGATAATTATTCAGCAAATTTTCCATTGCTCATTATTCATCGGATTTCAGAAAATTTAAAATGACAACCGCACTTGTTCTTGGCACTCTCCAGGATTCTTGGTCGCACTGCTACACTCTCTGCCAATGAAGGGGACTTCCACACCAGTGCACTTTCCACGTGTACCTCAAAGTCTACCAGGAATCCAAGAGGTGACCACAACTGACAGCCTCTCTTGACCCTGGTACTTCTCTCACACATTTGCTTTGTAGGAGCTTGACTGTGATTTCTTAGTGAATAATGTGAGGATTTGGGGCAGAATGGATGTTAGCCTGTATTGATAGCAATCAGGAGGATCACGGGGTGTTTACAATCTACTCACACATTATCACTGGAGCTCCAGTGTCATGAGTAATGGAGCCCTTTTGTAGACTCTTGCTAGTATTGATGGAAATCCTCAAGAGAAACACTACAGGGATTAGTGTTGCATATCCCAGGATCATCTGCCTTCAATTGTAGCTCCTGGTGGAAGATGCTGTGAAGTTGGGACGGCCTATGCTTATGGTACTTGTGCCATAAAATATAGGAATCATGATTTGTATATTTGACTGTCCCTTGGGATCAACAGAAGTGAGACCGGAATTTTCAAGGGCTTTGTTGTTCTCCAAAAAAGAATGAGGTTCGTTAATCATGGTTGCATAGAGAATGAGTAGCCAAGAACTGCTTCCTGTGTTTGTAGTGTATGATGTGACTGAATATATGTCGTAGAGTTTTGGGTGTACCACAAATGACGGCGAGTTTCATAGGGTCACTTCTCCGAATTGGTTTTCCAGCATCAACACCCCTCAGTGCTTCGGTCCTCCCAAATATCCGTATTCTCTTCTTTTGAATATTCAGCTTAGGAGCTTTGAACAATTCCACTTTCAATAGGGACTATGTTCAAAGCAGGTTTTATGCCCTGTGATACTGTGCTCATCATGCCGTCACCAGCCTGGTAATTCATACCCCAGCTTGTTTTCTGCTCCATCCTGGGGCTGCTGAGAGGAGTCCTGGCAATATTTCACAGGCATTTGCGACAGAGTGGTATTTGTTTGGTCAAGAGGACAAACCATATTATGAATAATTTTGAATATTCACCTTGGAAACTTGGAACCATTCAACTTTCAGCACCATCTATGTTCATGACTAGTTTTATGCACTTGAAATTTTATCCATCATGCCATCGCCATACTGATAATTCATTCCCCTGCTTGTGGTCTGCTCCGTCCTGGGGCTGCTTAGATGACTACTGGTAATATCCCTCAGGAAATTGCGACAGAGTGGTATATGTCTCTCATGAAGACCAACCATTTTGTGAATATAGATAGGCAAATCACATCTGAATCTTTTTTTGACTTGATGTGACCCTGTCAATTGCAATAGGTGAGTTTCAGGGTGGAGCCTATTTATAAGCCAGCAGCAAAGTTGGAGGTGACATGCAGTTGGAGTGAGCAAAGATCATCTCTCCTTGGAAGTCAGGATTATCCTGTCCTACATCCAACAAGCAGTGTGAATGACGCCCTCTTTTCTTCATGAACCAAGAGAGGAGACACACACCTTCACATGGAACATGGACATCCCAGCTTCCATCTCTCTTTTATCCACACTTCCTAGTATAGTAGGAGAAGCCGGGCAGATGGAAATTGATGTGTCCCATATCAAGGATCACCTAAAATACAGAGATGCACCGCATGCTCTACTGTGCTGAGCACTCACCACCCATTTCACTGTGAGACTGATAGGACCCTAGGCTAGTTTTCTGAGTCTGAAGAAAACCCAGGTTGTCACATTACTTGAGCAGTGTTGCAGAGGGCAAATCCACTGGTACCGGTGCTCAGATTGTTGATCCACGGGATCTCAAGCTCCCCTCAGTCCCAGCTTATTCCACTGAAATTGGTGGGAGTTAATAGCCTGCATCAGGAGCAAGATGAGCTGCCTGCACTCAAAAACTGTGCGACCAACGGAGAAAGCGCCACCTAGTGGACCTGGGTGAAAGTGCAAGCTCTCAGACTTCAATGGAATCCCTTTTCCTGCCTGGATATGTGGGGATTTATTGCTCATAGCCTAATTCCTCACTCCCTGAAAACAAGGATTGAAACATTTCCTCAAAAACGCAAGACCCTGGCACCTGCTCCATTCATTATCCTCTTACCCTCACAGCTGAGCCACCGAATATCTTGAATGTGGGTTTAAAGTGGGCAGCAAATGAAAGGTCTCTGGTTGCCATGGGAACCGTGATGCTTCCATGTTCTCATTCCACTCCTTATGACCTCAGCTGGAATCTGGGTACACGAGTAATGTCACTGGAGCCAATCGTGAAAGTTTATGTTGCCCAAGGCTTTACAAACAATCTGGGGATTGCAATTAATTGACTTCTCCTACTGGATCCTGGAAAGCCCGTGAGCTTCACAAAGCAGCTTACCAATGCCTGCTCCTTCTCCCTTCTTTAGAGGACTTTTCCCATATATGGCTCTCATGTCACGGGAGAACTGGTAAATAATTCTTTCGTTTTCCTGATTGATATTGATTGCAATGAAATGAATGCTCAAGGATATAACTTTAATCACTTAACTCTGTGTAATAAATCTTCAGAGAAATAATTGAAAACATAAGGAGGAGAATTTAGAAATTGGAGAAGGAATGTTTCCTTTTTGCCACCACGTTTCTATTCTGGGACCCCAGTCCATATGAGCCATCACCACATGCTTTTTCCTGTTTATATCTTCCTGCATCATCTCGCTAAATTGCTGAAGCAATTTTACTGAGGGAAACAGGCTTGGAACAGGAGGCACAACTTCCTCTGCCTCACCAACTCCTGAGATGGTGGGCAAGATCCAGCTCCTGAACTGGCTTGTGCATTGTATACAGCTCTATGCTCTTTAGAATTTTTCAAAGAAAAGGTCAAAAAGAAAAATAAGAAAAAAATTCTTTATGATAAGTTTTCAGATAGCTTTCAAAGTAATGGATGGGCATTCGTATGTGAATGATCCCCAATATCTCCATTCATATTCACCAATTTATTATCTTCTCAATCCCACATATTTCTGCCTCTGCCCCGGTTTCTTTTTTTTTTTTTTTTTCTGCCCCAGTTTCTTGCCTCCTTGGATCCCTGATATATTTTCCTGCTCTCAGATTAGTCAGCTCCTTCAATTTCCGACCTTATTTAAGACTGGAAAAATCTTTACCTCAGTACACAGGGCTGGGCTTGGGTATTGATATGCAAAATATTTCATTGCCTGATTTTTTTGGATAGGAGAATTATGAATTCCTGAGTCATTGATTGGTTTCGTCATGTTTGATTCTCTGCATACAATTTCACAAATTAAGACTGGAGGTGATCAATTGTTGTATATCAGAGGATCCCTTCCAGAGCAGGCCATTTAGAAAATCAGGTAGAGTGTTTGCCTTTGCATCCTTGAGACCCAGGTTATAGTCCCAGTCACTCTGGGAATGTGGATATAGCAAACAAGGGAAAACAATTTGAGCCACCTAACCTTCCACTGTCTCTTTTTCTTTTCTTTTCTCCTCTCGTCACAAAATAGTCAACACTCTAAAACAGCACCAGTTTCTCATGCACTCCAAGTCCACCAAATGCTTTCAGCAGGTTACTGTGCTCCAAGAGAGCCGTTCTCAACACTCACCTGCATTTCTACAAAGTACTGGTTCCACAAAGTCTCTCTACACTCCTTAAGACAGAGAAATCTGGACTCTCATGTGTATGCTTATGAGGATAATTCTTCAGCAACTTCTTCAGCTGTACATTGTGCAGAAGATTTCAGGAAATTCAAAATGAAAACCGCACTTGTACTTGGCATTCCCCAGTCTTCTTCGACCCACTGCCATACTCTCTGGCCATGACTGGGTTTCCAAAGCAGAGCACTTTCCACGTGTACCACATTGTCTACTGGAAAACCAAGCGGTGAACACAAAAGACAACCATGCTTGTCCCTGGAACTCCTTTCACTTTTGCTTTGCAGACGCTTGCCTGTGATTTCTTGGAGAATAAAGTTAGGATTTGGGGCTGAATCAATGTTAGCATGTATTGATAGCATTCAGGAGGTTTACAAATCATTGAATACCTACCCTTTCAAAGTCATTGTAACTCCAGTGTCAAGAGGATTGGAGCCCTTCTGTAGACTGTTGTTAATATTGATGGACGTCCTCAAGACAAGCAGTGCAGGGATTAGTGTTTCATATCCCAGGATCAACTGGCTTAAATTGTAGGTCGTGGGGGAAATTGCTGGGAAGTTGGGAATGCCTATGCTCATGATTCTTTTGCAAGAGATAATAGTAACCAGCATTCACATATTCGGCTGTCCCTTGGGAGCAAGAGAAAAGAGACAGGAACTGGCAAGGTCATTGTTGTCCTGAAAAGGGGAATGATTTTCAGTATTCATGGTATCACAGACAATGGGCGGACAATGACTACTTCCTGTGTTTTTACGGTATAATGACCCTGAATATATGGCGTGGAGTTTGAGGTTTGACCATGATCCATGGCAAGTTTCATCGGGTGTCTTTTCTGTGCTTTTGTTCCAGCATCAACAACCTTCAGCTTTATTGGTTCCACAAGTATACTTACTCAAATCTTTTGAATATTTACCTTGGAAGCTTGGAATCATTCAACTTTCAGCACCATCTATGTACATACATAGTGGTATGCCCTTGAAATTGTGCCCATCATGCCATGGCCAGACTGATAATTCATCCCCCTGCTTGTGGTCTGCTCCATCCTGGCGCTGGTTAGAGGACTCCTGGTAATATCCCTTAGGAAATTGCGACAGAGAAGTATATGTCTCTCAAGAAGACCAAACATTTTGTGAATATAGATAGGCAAATCATCTCTGCATCATGTTTTGACCTGATGTGACCCTGCCAAATGCAATAGGTAAGTTTCAGTGTGGAGACTAGTTGTGAGCCAGCAGCAAAGAAGGAGGGGACAGGCAGTTGGAGTGAGTACAGATCATCTCTCTTTGCATGTCAGGTTTATCCTGTCCTCCATCCAACAGGCAGGGTGAATGACTCCCTCTTCTCTTCATGAACCAAGAGAGTAGCCACTCAAATTCACATGGAACATGAACATCCCAGCTTCCACCTCTCTCCTATCCATACTTCCTAGGATAGTAGGAGAAGCTGGGCAGATGGAAAATGATGTGTCCCATATCAAGGATCTTCTAAAATACGGAGATGCACTGCATGGTCTACTGTGCTGAGCACTCACCACCCATCTCTCCATGAGGCTGATGAACCCTAGGCTACTTTCCTGAGTCTGAAGAAAAGACGGGTTTTCCCATTTCTTGAGCAGTGTTGTGGAGGGCAAATCCAGTGCTGCCGGTGCTCAGATTGTTGATATATGGACTCTCAAGCACACTCAGTCCCAGCTTGTTCCACTGTAATTGGTGGGGGCAAATAGCCTGCATCAGGAGCCAGATGAGCTGCCTGCCATCAAAAATGGTGCGACCAACGGAGCACAACGTCACCTGGTGGACATGAGTGGAAGTGCAAGCTCTCAGACTTCAATGGGATCCCTTGTCCTGCCTGGATATGTGGGGATTTATTGCTCATAGCCTATTTCCTCGACTCACAGGCAACAAGGATTGAAACATTTCTTCAAAAACGCAAGACCCTGGCTCCTGCTCTGTTCATTATCATGGTACCCTCACACCTGAGCCACCGAATATCTTGAATGTGGGTTTGAAGCAGACAGCAACTGAAAGGTCTCTGGATGCCATGGGAACCGTGATGCTTCCGTGTTCTCATTCCACTCCTCTATGTCCTCGGCTTGAATCTGGGTGCAAGAGCAATGTCACTGGAGCCAATCGTGAAAGTTCATGTTGCCCAAGGCTTTACAAACAATCTGGGGATTGTAATTAATTGACTTCTCCTACTGGAGACTGGAAAGCCCATGAATTTCACAACCTAGCTTACCAACGCCTGCTCCTACCCCTTTCATTAGAGGACTTTTCCCACATATGTCTCCCTAGTCACAGGAGAACTGGTAAACAATTCTTATATTTTTCTGAGTTATATTGATTGCAATGAATTGAATGCTCAAGGATATGACATTAGTCACTTATCTCTGTTTAATAAAACTTCAGAGAAATAACAGAAAACATAAAGAGGAGAAGATAGAAATTGGAGGAAGAATGTTTTCTTTTTGCCACCACGTTTCTATTCTGGGATAACAGTCCATATGAGCCATCACCACATGCATGTATTTGTTGATATCTCCCTGCAGCATCTCGCTAAATTGCTGAAGCACTTTTACTGAGCGAAACAGGCTTGGAACAGGAGGCACAAGTTCCTCTGCCTCAACAACTCCAGAAATGGTGGGCAAGATCCACCTCCTGAACTGGCTTGTGCATTATGTAAAGCTCTCTGCTATTTAGAATTTTTCAAAGAAAAGTTCAAAAGGAAAAATAAAAAAAAAATTCTTTCTTGGAAAGTGTTAGATAGTTTTGAATGTAATGGATAGGCATTCATATGTGAATAATCCCCAATAGGTCCATTCATATTCAACAATTTGGCATCTTCTCAAGCCCACATATTTCTGCCTCTCCCCTGGTTTCTTGCCTCCTTGGAACCCTGATATATTTTTCTGCACTCGGATCAATCAGCTACTTCCATTTTCAATCTTATTTAAGAGTGGAAAAATCTTTTCCTCAGGACACATGTCGACAAGTATTGATATGCAAAATAGTTCCTTCCCGGATTGGTTTGGTCAGGAGAATTAGGAATTCCTGAGACATTGCTTGGCTTTGTCATGTTTGATTTACTGCATACAATTTCACAAATTAAGACTGGAGTTGATCAAATGTTGTATCTCAGAGGGTCCCTTCCAGATCAGGCCATTTATCTCATCTGTTAGAGTTCCTGCCTTGCATCCATGAGGCCTTGGTTCGAGTCCTAAGCACTATGGGAATGTGGAAATAGCAAACAAGGGAAAACAAATTGAGCCTCCTAAACTTCCACCATATCTTTTTATTTTCTTTTCTCCTCCTAGCAAAAAGGAATCAATACTCTAAAACAGCACCAACTTCTCGTGCAAACCAAGTCCACCAGCAGCTTTCAGCAGGCTACTGTGCATCATGAGAGCCATGGTCAACACTCACCTGCATTTCTTCAGAGTAATTGTTACATGAAGTAACTCTACATTCCTTAGGACAGAGAAAACAGGCCTCTTACTAGTATGCTTATTAGGATATTTCTTCAGCACCTTCTTCAGCTGTTCATTGTGCAGAAGATTTCAGGAAATTCAAAATGACAAACGCACTTGTTCCTGGCACTCATCAGTCTTCTTTGACCCACTGCCATAATCTCTGACCGTGACAGGGCTTCCACAGTAGAGCACTTTCCACGTGTACCACATTGTCTACTGGAAAACCAAGAGGTGAACCCAAAAGACAACCATGGTTGTCTCTGGAACTCCTGTGACACTGCTTTGCAGATGCTTGCCTGTGATTTCTTGGAGAATAAAGTTAGGATTTGGGGCTGAATCAATGTTAGCATGTATTGATAGCATTCAGGTCATTCACAGGATATAGAATACCTACTCTCCCAATGTCATTGGAGCTCCAGGATCAAAAGGAATGGAGTCCTCCAAAAGACTCTTGATAATATTGATGGACGTCCTCAAGACAAGCAGTGCAGGGATTAGTGTTGCATATCCCAGGATCTTCTACCTTCAATTGTAGATCCTGGTGGAGGTGCTGTGAGGTTGGGACGGCCTATGCTTATGGTACTTGTGCCAGAAAATATAGGAATCATGATTTGTATATTTGACTGTCCCTTGGGATCAACAGAAATGACATAGGAATTTGCAAGGGCATTGTTGTTCTCAAAAAAAGAATGAGGTTCGTTATTCATGGTTGCATAGAGTGAGTGGTCAAGAAATACTTTCCGTGTTTGTAGTGTATGATGTGACTGAATATATGTCGTAGAGTTTTGGGTGAACCTTGATCGACAGCGAGTTTCATAGGTTTTCTTCTCCGAATAGATTTTACAGCATCAACACCCCTCAGAGCTTCAGACCTCCCAAATATCCTTCTTCTCTTCTTTCCAATATTCACCTTAGGAGCTTTGAACAATTCCACTTTCAACAGGGTCTAGGTTCAAAGCAGGTCTCATTCCTTGTGATACTGTGCTCATCATGCCATCACCAGTCTGGTAATTCATGCCCAGTTTAATTTCTGCTCCATCCTGTGGCTGCTTAGAGGAGTACTGGCAATATTTCACAGGTACTTGCTACAGAGAGGTGTTTGTTTGGTCAAGAGGACAAACCATATTGTGAATAAATTTGGCAAGTCATTTCTGCATCTTGTTTAGATTTGATGAGACGCTGGAAAAACCCTAGCATGGTGGTTTCGCGGTGCAGTCCAGTCGTAAGGCAGCAGCCATGGAGGAGGTTTCCCCATTGGAGTGAGCACAGAACAACTCTCCTCGCATGTCAGGTTTGAGCTGTCCTCCTTCCAACAGGCTGAGGGATGACTCCCTCCTCCCTTCATGAGCCACCAGAGCAGCCACTCACCTTCACATGGAACATGGGCATCCCGTGTTCCATCTGTCTCCTTTTCAGACTTCGTAGGATATGAAGAGAAACCCAACAGATGGAATGCGATGTGTCCCAAATCAATGATCACCAAAAACGTTGGGCTGTACTGCCTGCTCGACTGAGGTGAGCTCTTGCCACCCATCCATCCATGTGGCTGCTAGGCCTCCAGGCTAGTTTCCTGACTCTGAAGAGAACCCAAGTGGTATGATTCCTGCGGCGTGGGGACATAGAGCAAATGTAAAGGTGCCGGTGTTAAGATTGTACACCCACGTACCCTCCAGCAGCCCTTGGTCCCGGATTGTTCCACTGGGATTTGTGGGGACTAATAGCATGCATCACGACCCAGACTAGCTGCCTGTCAGCAAAATCGGTGCGGCCAAAGGAACACAGTGCCACCTAGTGAGCATGAGTGGAAGTGCGATCTGTCAAACTTCAATGGGATCCCTTGTCCTGCCTGGATATGGGGCAATTTATTGTTCCCAGGAAGCTATACCGATTAGAACCTGTTTCCGTGTCACCCGGGCACCAAGGATACGATCATTTCTTCAAAAATGAAAGATTCTGGCACCCTGATTTTTTTATCGATCCTGTAACGTGCATGGCTGAGCCACCACATATCTTGAATTTTGGTTTGAATTGGCCAGGACCTGAATGGTCTCTGGTTGCCATGGGAAACGTGAGGCTTCGGGTTCGGGGTCGACTCCTTTATGACGTCAGGTGGAATCTGGGGTGCAGGTGCAATGTCACTGGAGCCACTGTTGAAATTTCATGTTGCCCAAGAATTACACACACCTTAGGGAGTTCAATCAAGTGACTTTCACTTCTGCAGCCTTGAAATCCAACGACTTTCACACCCTAGAGGACCAAAGCCTCCTCCTTCCCCTTTGATTAGAGATCTAATCCCATGGCTGCTTCTCATGTCACAAGAGAGCTGGTAACAAATTGTTACATTTTTCTGACTGTAAATGACTGCAAAAAACTGAATGAAGGATCAATGGTATGACTTTAGCCACTTATCAATCTGTCATAAATATTGAGAGTTGTAACTGAAAAAAAATAACAAGGAGAAGACGGAAATTGGATGTGGAATATTTTCCTTTTTCCACCACGGTTTCGATTCTGGGTCCCCAGATCATATGAGCCATGTCCACGTGCACTTGACTGTTTATATCTCCCAAAAACTTCTGACTAAATTGCTGAAGCACGTTTACTGAGGGAAAAAGGCTTAGAAAAGGAGGAACAACTTCATATGCCTCACCAATTCTGGAGACTGTGGGCAAAATCAGCACCTGAACTGGCTTGTGCATTATGCACAGCACTCTGCTCTTTTGAATTTTTCAAAGAAGAGATCAAAAGGAAATATAAGAAATAGAATACTTTCTGGAAAAGTGTCAGTTGATTTTGCATGTAATGGCTAGGAATTCATGTGTAAATGATCACAATATGTACATTTTTTCTGAACAATTGAGCATTTCCTGAAACTCACATAGTCCTGCTTCTGCCCCTGTTCCTGTTGTCCTTGGACCCCTGATATATTATTCTACTCACAGATCAAGCAGATCCTTCCTTTTTCATACTTAAGGAAGAGGGAAAAGTCTTTCTCTCAGCCCACAGGGCTAGGCTTGGGTATGGACATGCAAAAAATTTCCTTGCTTGATTGATATGAAGAGGAGAATTAAGAATTCCATGGACATGTTTTTGATTGGTCAAGACTGTCTCTCTGCATACAATTTCACAAGTCATGTCTGTAGGTGATCAAGTGTGGAAACTCAGAGAAACCATTCCAGTGCAGGCCATATAGCGTGCCTCCTAGAGTGCCTGCCTCTCATGCTGGAGGCCCGGGTTTGAGTCCCCAGCACTGTGGGATTATGGAAATAACAAACAAACAAAACCAACCTTCCACCGTCTCTTTTCCTTTTCCTTTCTCCTCTCCTCACAGAAGAATCAACACTCTAAAGCAGCACCAATTTCAAAACAAACCCATTCCACCAACTACTCTCAGCAGGCTACTGGGCTCCAAGAGAGCAGTGCTGCCAAATCACCTGCATTTCTTCAGAGTACTTGTTCCGTGAAGTCACACTACTCCCCTTAGGACACAGATCACTGTCTCACATGAGTATGCTTATGAAGATAGTTATTCAGCAATTGTTCAGTTGCTCATTATGCATCCGGTTTCAGGAAATTTAAAATGACAAACGCACTTGTACCTGGCAGTCTCCAGGATACTTGGTCACACTGCTGCACTCTCTGCCAATTAAAGGGAATTCCACACCGGTGCACTATCCACGTGTACCTCAATGTCTACCGGGAATCCAAGAGGTGACCACAACAGACAGCCTCTCTTGACCCTGGAATTTCTCTCAAGCATTTGCTTTGTACAATCTTGCCTGTGATTTCATAGTGAATAATGTTAGGATATCGGGCAGAATGGATGTTAGCCTGTATTGATAGCAATCAGGAGGATCACGGGGTTTTTACAATCTACTCACCCAATATCACTGGAGCTCCAGTGTCAAGAGTAATGGGGCCCTTTTATAGACTATTGCTAGTATTGATGGAAATCCTCAAGAAAAACAGTACAGGGATTAGTGTTGAATATCCCAGGATCATCTGGCTTCAATTGTAGTTCCTGGGGGAAGATTCTGTGAAGTGGGGACAGCCTATGCTTATGGTACTTGTGCCAGATAATAAAGTAATCATGATTTGTATATTTGACTTTCCCTTGAGAGCAACAGAAATGAGACCAGAATTTGCAAGGGCATTGTTGTTCTCAAAGAAAGAATGAGGTTCATTATTCATGGTTGCATAGAGAATGAGTGGCCAAGAACTGCCTCCTGTGTTTGTAGTGTATGATGTGACTGAATATATATGTCCTAGAGTTTTGGGTGTACCGTGAACGACGGCGAGTTTCATACGGTCTCCTTTCCGAATTGGTTTTCCAGCATCAACAGCCCTCAGTGCTTTGGGCCTCCCAAATATCCTTATTCTCTTCTTTTGAATATTCAACTTAGAAGATTTGACAAATTCCACTTTCAACACGTTCTAGGTTCAAGGCAGGTCTTATGCCCTGTGATACTGTGCTCATCATGCCACATCAGGCTGTTAATTCATTCCCCAGCTTGTTTTCTGCTCCATCCTGGGACTGCTTAGAGGAGACCTGGCAATATTTCACAGGCACTTGTGACAGAAAGGTATTTTTTCTGGCAAGAGGACAAACCATTTTCTGAATAAAGATTGGCAAGTCATTTCTGCATCTTGTTTAGATTTGATGTGACCCTGGATAAATCCCAGCATACTGGTTTTGGTGTGCAGCCCAATAGTAAGGCAGCATCCATGGAGGAGGTGTCTCACCATTGAAGTGAGGACAGAACAACTCTCCTCACATGTCACGTTTGAGCTGTCCTCCTTCAAACAGGCTGATGGAATGACACCCTCCTCCCTTCATGAGCCACCAGAGCAGCCACTCACTTTCACATGGAACATGGACATCCCATGTTCCATCTGTCTCCTTTTCAGACTTCAATGGATAGGAGGAGAAACCCAGCAGATGGAATGTGATGTGTCCCAAATCAATGATCACCCAAACCATTGAGCTGCACTGCATGCTCTATTAAGGTGAGCTCTCACCACCCATCTCTCCATGTGGCTACTAGGCCCGCAGGCTAATTTCCGGAATCTGAAGAAAAACCAGGTTGTAAAAACGTGGAGGAGTGTGGACGGAGGGCAAACCTACTGGTGGCAGTGTTAAGATTGTTGATCCACGTGCCCTCCAGCAGTCCTCGGTCCCAGGTTGTTCCACTGGAATTTGTGGGGACTAATAGCATGCATCAGGAGCCAGAAGAGCTGCCTGTCAGCAAGATCGGTGGGGCCAAAGGAGCACAGCGCCACCTAGTGGACCTGGGTGGAAGTGTGAGCTGTCAGACTTCAATGGGATCCGTTGTCCTGCCTGGATATGGGGCAATTTATTGCTCACGGGACACTCTACAGCTTAGAGCCTGTTCCCTTGTTGCCCGGGCACCAAGGATAGAATCATTTCTTCAAAAATGAAAGACCCTGGCACCCGCTCTTTTCATCTATCCTGTAACATTCATGGCTGAGCCACCACATATCTTGAATGTTGGTTTGAAGCGGCCAGGACCTGAATGTTCTCTGGTTTCCATGGGAACCGTGACGCTTCTGGGTTCGGAGTCCGCTCCTCTATGATTTCAGGTGGAATCTGGGTCCAGGAGCAATATCACTGAAGCCACTGGTGAAAGTTTATGTTGCCCAAGGCTCTACAAACACCTTGGAGAGTGTTATCAAATGACTCCTCATTCCACAACCTCGAAAACCCTCAATATTCAAAACCTAGATGACCAAAGCCTGCTCATTCCCCTTTGATTGGAGAAATAATCCCATGTGTGCTTCTCATGTCACTGGAGATATGGTAACCAATTGTTACATTTTTCTGACTGGAAATGACTGCAATGAAATGAATGAAGGATCAATGATATGACTTTAACCACTTATCACTCTGTCATAAATCTTGAGGGTAGTATCAGAAAAAAAAACAAGGACAAGATTGAAATTGTATGAGGAATATTTTCCTTTTGCCACCACATTTCGATTCTGGGACCCCAGATCATAGGAGCCATCACCACTTGCCTTGGAATATTTATATCTTCCAAAAAATTCTGGCAAATTGCTGAAGCACTTTTACTGTGGCAAAAGGCTAAGAACAGGAGGCACGAATTCATCTGCCTCACTAATTCTTGAGACTGTGGACAAAATCCAGCACCTGAACTGGCTTGTGCATTATGCAGAGCATTCTGCTCTACTGAATTTTTCAAAGATCAAAATGAAAAATAAGAAATAGAATACTTTCTAGGAAATTGTCAGTTGATTTTGCAGGTAATGACTAGGTATTCATGTGTAAATGATCACAATATCTCCATTTGTACTCAACAATTGAGCATTTCCTGAAACTCACGTAGTCCTGCCTCTACCCCTGTTCCTGTTGTCCTTGGACCCCTGACATATTATTCTACTCACAGATCAAGAAGCTCCTTCCTTGTCATCCTTAAGGAAGAGGGAAAAGCCTTTCTCTCAGCCCACAGGGCTAGGCTTGGGTATGGACATGCAAAAACTTTTCTTCCTGGATTGATGTGAACAAGAGAATTAAGAATTCCATGAACATGGAATGAATTGGTCATGACTGCCTCTCTGCATATAATTTCACAAAATATGTCTGTAGGTGATCAAGTGTGGTAACTCAAAGAAACCATTCCAGTGCAGGCCATATAGTGCAATTCCTAGCCTGCCTGCCTCTCATGCTGGAGGCCTGGTTTCGATCCCCAGCACTGTGGGATTATGGAAATAACAAACAAACAAAACCAACCTTCCACCGTCTCTTTTCCTTTTCCTTTCTCCTCTCCTCACAGAAGAATCAACACTCTAAAGCAGCACCAATTTCAAAACAAACCCATTCCACCAACTACTCTCAGCAGGCTACTGGGCTCCAAGAGAGCAGTGCTGCCAAATCACCTGCATTTCTTCAGAGTACTTGTTCCGTGAAGTCACACTACTCCCCTTAGGACACAGATCACTGTCTCACATGAGTATGCTTATGAAGATAATTATTCAGCAATTGTTCAGTTGCTCATTATGCATCCGGTTTCAGGAAATTTAAAATGACAAATGCACTTGTACCTGGCAGTCTCCAGGATACTTGATCACACTGCTACACTCTCTGCCAATGAAGGGGACTTCGACACCGGTGCACTTTCCACGTGTACCTCAATGTCTATGGGGAATCCAAGAGGTGATTACAACAGACAGCCTCTCTTGACCCTGGTACTTCTCTCACACATTTGCTTTGTAGGAGCTTGGCTGTGATTTCTTAGTGAATAATGTGAGGATTTTGGGCAGAATGGATGTTAGCCTGTATTGATAGCAATCAGGAGGATCATGGGGCGTTTACAATCTACTCAACCAATACCACTGGGTCTCCAGTGTCTAGAGTAATGGAGCCCTTTTGTATACTCTTGCTAGTACTGATGGAAATCCTCAAGAGAAACACTACAGGGATTAGTGTTGCATATTCCAGGATCTTCTGCCTTCAATTGTAGGTTCTGAGGGAATGTGCTGTGAAATTGGGATGGCCTATGCTTATGGTACTTGTGCCAGAAATTATAGGAATCATGATTTGTATATTTGGCTGTCCCTTGGGATCAACAGAAATGACATAGGAATTTGCAAGGGCATTGTTGTTCTCAAAAAAAGATGAGGTTCGTTATTCATGGTTGCATAGAGAGTGAGTGGCCAAGAAATTCTTCCCGTGTTTGTAGTGTATGATTCGACTGAATATATGTCTTAGAGTTTTGGGTGGACCATGATCGACAGCAAGTTTCATAGGGTCTCTTCTCTGAATTGGTTTTCCAGCATCAACACCCCTCAGAGCTTCGGACCTCCCAAATATCCTTTTTCACTACTTTCCAATATTCAGCTTAGGAGCTTTGAACAATTCCACTTTCAACAGGGTCTAGGTTCAAAGCAGGTCTTATTCCCTGTGATACTGTGCTCATCATGCCATCACCAGGCTGGTAATTTATCCACAGTTTGTTTTCTGCTCGATCCTTGGGCTGCTTAGAGGAGACCTGGCAATATTTCACAGGTACTTGCGACAGAGAGGTGTTTGTTTGGTCAAGAGGACAAACCCTATTGTCAATAAATTTGGCAAGTTATTTCTGCATCTTGTTTAGATTTGATGAGACGCTGGAAAAACCCTAGCATGGTGGTTTCGCGGTGCAGCCCAGTCGTAAGGCAGCAGCCATGGAGGACTTCTCCCCTTTGGAGTGAGCACAGAACAACTCTCCTCGCATGTCAGGTTTGAGCTGTCCTTCCAACAGGCTGAGGGATTTACTCCCTCCTCCCTTAATGAGCCACGAGAGCAGCCACTCACCTTCACATGGAACATGGGCATCCCGTGTTCCATCTGTCTCCTTTTCAGACTTCGTAGGATATGAAGAGAAACCCAACAGATGGAATGCGATGTGTCCCAAATCAATGATCACCACAAACATTGGGCTGCACTCCCTGCCCTACTGAGGTGAGCTCTCACCACCCATCCATCCATGTGGCTGCTAGGCCTCCAGGCTAGTTTCCTGACTCTGAAGAGAACCCAAGTGGTATGAGTCCTGGAGGCGTGGGGACGGAGATCAAATCTACTGGTGCCAGTGTTAAGATTGTTGACACACGTGCCCTCCAGCAGCTCTCGGTCCCAGGTTGTTCCACTGGAATTTGTGGGGACTAATAGCATGCATCACGACCCAGACTAGCTGCCTGTCAGCAAAATCCGTGGGGCCAAAGGAGCACAGCACCACCTAGTGTGCATGGGTGGAAGTGCGATCTGTCAAACTTCAATGGGATCCCTTGTCCTGCCTGGATATGGGGCAATTTATTGTTCCCAGGAAGCTATACCGATTAGAGCCTGTTTCCTTGTCGCCCAGGCACCAAGGATAGAATCATGTCTTCAAAAATGAAGGACCCTGGCACCCGATTTTTTTATCTATCGTGTAACGTGTATGGCTGAGCCGCCACATATCTTGAATTTTGGTTTGAACTGAATGGTCCCTGGTTGCCATGGGAAACGTGAGGCTTTGGGTTTGGAGTGCACTCTGTTATGACGTCAGGTGGAATCTGGGGTGCAGGTGCAATGTCACTGAAGCCACTGTTGAAATTTCATGTTGCCCAAGAATTACACACACCTTGGGGAGTTCAATCAAGTGACTTCCAATTCCATATCCTTGAAAACAAACGACTTTCACACCATAGAGGACCAAAGACTCTTCCTTCTCCTTTGATTAGAGAACTAATCCCATATGTGCTTCTCATGTCACAGGAGAGCTGGTAACTAATTGTTACATTTTTAAGACTGAAATTGACTGCAACGAAATGAATGAAGGATCAATGGTATGACTTTAGCCACTTATCACTCTGTCATAAATCTTGAGAGTAGTAACTGAAAAAATAATGAGGAGAAGACAGAAATTGGATGAGGAATATTTTCCTTTTTCCACCACCATTTCGATTCTGGGTCCCCAGATCATAGGAGCCATGTCCACGTGCCCTTGCCGGTTTATATCTCTCAAAAACTTCTGACTAAATTCCTGAAGCACTTTTACTGTGGCAAAAGGCTAAGAACAGGAGGAAAGACTTCATCTGCCTCACCAATTCTTGAGACTGTGGACAAAATCCAGCACCTGAACTGGCTTGTGCATTATGCAGAGCATTCTGCTCTTTTGAATTATTCAAAGAAGAGATCAAAAGGAAATATAAGAAATAGAATACTTTCTAGGAAAGTGTCAGTTGATTTTCCATGTAATGGCTAGGTATTCATGTGTAAAGGATCACAATATCTTCACTTGTTCTCAAAAATTGAGCATTTCCTGAAACTCACATAGTCCTGCCTCTGCCCCTGTTCCTGTTGTCCTTGGACCCCTGACATATTATTCTACTCACGAATCAAGCAGCTCATCTTTTTCATTCATAAGGAAGAGGGGAAAGTCCTTTTTCTCAGCCCACAAGGTTAGGCTTGCGTATGGACATGCAAAAATTTTTCTTGCTGGATTCATGTGAACAAGAGAATTAAGAATTCCATGAACATGGAATGGATTGGTCATGATTGCCTCTCTGCATACAATTTCACAAATTATGCCTATTGATGATCAAGTGTGGTAACTCACAGAAACCATTCCAGTGCAGGCCATATAGTGCAATTCCTAGAGTGCCTGCCTGTCATGCTGGAGGCCCGGTTTCGATCCCCAGCACTGTGGGATTGTGGAAATAACAAACAAATGAAACTAACCTTCCACCGTCTCTTTTCTTTTCCTTTCTCCTCTCCTCACAGAAGAATCAACACTCTAAAGCAGCACCAATTTCAAAACAAACCCATTCCACCAACTACTCTCAGCAGGCTACTGGGCTCCAAGATAGCAGTGCTGCCCAATCACCTGCATTTCTTCAAAGTACTTGTTCTGTGAAGTCACACTACTCCCCTTAGGACACATATCACAGGTCTCACATGAGTATGCTTACGAAGATAATTATTCAGCAATTTTTCAGTTGATCATTGTGCATCGGATTTCAGGAAATTTAAAATGACAAACGCACTTGTACCTGGCAACTCTCCAGGATACTTGGTCACACTGCTGCACTCTCTGCCAATGAAAGGGTATTCCACACTGGTGCACTATCCACGTGTACCTCAATGTCTACCGGGAATCCAAGAGGTGGCCACAACAGACAGCCTCTCTTGACCCTGGAATTTCTCTCAAGCATTTGCTTTGTACATTCTTGCCTGTGATTTCATAGTGAATAATGTTAGGATATGGGGCAGAATGGATGTTAACCTGTATTGATAGAAATCAGGAGGATCACGGGGTGTTTACAATCTACTCACCCAATATCACTGGAGCTCCAGTGTCAAGAGAAATGGAGTCCTTTTGTAGACTCTTGCTAGTATTGATGGAAATCCTCATGAAAACAGTACAGGGATTAGTGTTGCATATCCCAGGATCATCTGGCTTCAATTGTAGTTCCTGGGGGAAGATGCTGTGAAGTTGGGACGGCCTATGCTTATGGTACTTTTGCCAGATAATATAGGAATCATGATTTGTATATTTGACTGTTTCTTGGGATCAACAGAAATGAGACCAGAATTTGCAAGGTCATTGTTGTTCTCAAAGAAAGAATGAGGTTCATTATTCATGGTTGCATAGAGAATGAGTGGCCAAGAACTGCTTCCTGTTTGTAGTGTATGATGTGACTGAATATATGTCCTAGAGTTTTGGGAGTACCATGAACGACGGCGAGTTTCATACAGTCTCTTCTCCAAATTGCTTTTCCAGCATCAACACCCTTCAGTGCTTCGGGCCTCCCAAATATCCTTATTCTCTTCTTTTGTATATTCAGCTTAGGAGCTTTGAACAATTCCACTTTCAGCAGGGTCTAGGTTCAAAGCAGGTCTTATTCCCTGTGATACTGTGCTCATCATGCCATCAACAGGCTGGTAATTCATCCCCCAGCTTGTTTTCTGCTCCATCCTGGGGCTGCTTAGGGGAGTCATGGCAATATTTCACAGACATTTGTGACAGAGTGGTATTTGTTTGGTCAAGAGAACAAACCATATTATGAATAAATTTGCCAAGTAATTTCTACATCCTGCATAGATTTGATGTGACCATGGAAAAACTCCAGCAGGCTGGCTTCGGTGGAGGCCATTCATAAAGCATCAGCCATGGAGGAGGTTTCTCGCCATAGGAGTGAGCACAGAACAACGATCCTCGCATGTCAGTTTTGAGCTGTCCTTCTTCCAACAGGATGAGGGATGACTCCCTCCTCCTTTCATGATCCATGAGAGCAGCCATTCACCTTCACATGGAACATGGGCATCCCACGTTCCATCTGTCTCCTTTTCAGAATTCGTAGGATATGAAGAGAAACTCAACAGATGGAATGCGATGTGTCCCAAATCAATGATCACCCAAACCATTGGACTGCACTGCATGCTCTACTGAGGTGAGCTCCCACCACCCATCCATCCATGTGGCTGCTAGGCACACAGGCTAGTTTCCTGACTCTGAGGAGAACCCAGGTGGTACGAGTCCTGGAGGAGTGGGTGCGGAGAGCAAATCCACTGGTGCCAGTGTTAAGATTGTTGACACACGTGCCTTCCAGCAGCTCTCGGTCCCAGATTGTTCCACTGGAATTTGTGGGGACTAATAGCATGCATCAGGAGCCAGACGAGCTGCCTGGCAGCAAGATCGGTGGGGCCAAAGGAGCACAGCGCCACCTAGTGTTACTGGGTGGAAGTGCGAGCTGTCCAACTTCAATGGGATCCCTTGTCTTGCCTGTATGTGGGGCAATTTATTGCTCACAGGACGCTATACAGATTAGTGCCTCTTTCCTTGTCGCCCGGGCACCAAGGATAGAATCATTTCTTCAAAAATGAAAGACCCAGGCACCGGATTTTTTTTTATCTATCCTGTAACATTCACAGCTGAGCACCCACATATCTTGAATTTTGGGTTTAAATGACCAGGACCTGAATGGTCTCTGGTTGCCATGGGAACCGTGAGGCTTCGGGGTTCGGAGTCCACTCCTCTCTGATGTAAGATGGAATCTGGAGTGCAGGTGCAATGTCACTGGAGCCACTGGTGAACGATCATGTTGCCCAAGGCTTTACAACACCTTGGGGAATGCAATGAATTGACTTCCTCTTCTCCAACCTTGAAAACCCACGACTTTCACAACCTAGATGACCAAAGCCTGCTCCTTCCCATTTGCTTACAGAAGTAATCCCATGTGTGCTTCTCATGTCACAGGAGAGCTGGTAACAAATTGTTACATTTTTCTGACTGGAATTGACTGCAACGAAATGATTGAAAGATCAATGGTATGACTTTAGCCACTTATCACTCTGTTATAAATCTTGAGAGTAGTAACTGAAAAGATAATGAGGAGAAGACAGAAATTGGATGAGAAATATTTTCCTTTTGCCACCACGTTTCGATTCTGGGACCCCAGATCATATGAGCCATCTCCACGTGCCTTTGCCTGTTTATTTCTCCCAAAAATGTCTGGCTAAATTGCTGAAGTACTTTTACTGAGGGAAAAAGGTTTAGAACAGGAGGAACGACTTCATCTGCCTCACCAATTCTTGAGACTGTGGGCAAAATACAGCACGTGAACTGGCTTGTCCATTATGCACAGCACTCTACTCTTTTGAATTTTTCAAAGAAAAGATCAAAAGGAAAAATAAGAAATAGAATACTTTCTGGGAAAGTGTCAGTTGATTTTACATGTAATGGCTAGGCATTCATGTGTAAATGATCACAATATCTCCATTTGTTCTGAACAATTGAGCATTTCCTCAACTCACATAGTCCTGCCTCTGCCCCTGTTCCTGTTGTCATTTGACCCCTGATATATTATTCTATTCACAGATCAAGCAACTCATTACTTTTTCATCCTTAATGAAGAGGGGAAAAGCCTTTTTCTCAACCCAAAGGGGTAGGCTTGGGTATGGATATGCAAAATATTTCCTTGCTTTATTGATGTGAACAGGAGAATTAAGAATTCCATGGATGTGGTTTTGATTGGTCATGACTGCCTCTGTGCATACAATTTCACAATTTATGTCTGTAGGTGATCAAGTGTGGTAACTCAGAGAAAGCATTCAAATTCAGGCCATATAGCACAGCTCCTAGAGTGCCTGCCTCTCATACTGGAGGCCCAGGTTCAATCCCCAGCACTGTGGGATTGTGGAAATAACAAACAAATGAAACCAACCTTCCATCATCTCTTTTCCTTTTCCTTTCTCCTCTCCTCACTGGAGAAACAAAACTCCAAAGCAGCACCAATTTCAAAGCAAACCCATTCCACCAACTACTCTCAGCAGGATGCTGGGTTCCAAGAGAGCAGTGTTGCCCAATCACCTGCATATCTTCATAGCATTAGTTCCATGAAGTCACACTACTCCCCTTAGGACACATATCACGGGTCTCACATCAGTATGCTTACAAGAATAATTATTCAGCAATTTTTCTGTTGCTCATTATGCATCCGGTTTCAGGAAATTTAAAATGAAAACTGCACTTGTACCTGGCAGTCTCCAGGATACTTGATCACACTGCTACACTCTGTACCAATGAAGGGGACTTCCACACTGGTGCACTTTCCACGTGTACCTCAATGTCTATGGGGAATCCAAGAGGTGATTACAACAGACAGACTCTCTTGACCCTGAAACTTCTCTCAAGCATTTGCTTTGTACAGGCTTGCCTGTGATTTCTTAGTGAATAATGTGAGGATTTGGGGCAGAATGGATGTTAGCCTGTATTGATAACAATCAGGAGGATCATGGGGTGTTTACAATCTACTCCACCAATACCACTGGGTCTCCATTGTCTAGAGTAATGGAGTCCTTTTGTATACTCTTGCTAGTATTGATGGAAATCCTCAAGAGAAACACTACAGGGATTAGTGTTGCATATTCCAGGATCTTCTGCCTTCAATTGTAGTTTCTGGGGGAAGGTGCTGTGAAGTTGGGATGGCCTATGCTTATGTTACTTTTCACAGAAATTATAAGAATCATGATTTGTATATTTGGTTGTTCCTTGGGAGCAACAGAAATGATATAGGAATTTGCAAGGGCATTGTTGTTCTCAAAAAAAGAATGAGGTTCGTTATTCATGGTTGCGTAGAGAGTGAGTGGCCAAGAAATACTCTCCGTGTTTGTAGTGTATCATGTGACTGAATATATGTCATAGAGTATTGGTGGACCATGATGGACAGCGAGTTTCATAGGGTCTCTTCTCCGAATTGGTTTTCCAGCATCAACACTCCTCAGTGCTTCGGGCCTCCCAAATATCCTTATTCTCTTCTTTTGAATATTCAGCTTAGGAGCTTTGAACAATTCCACTTTCTACACGATCTAGGTTCAAATCAGGTCTTACTCCCTGTGATACTGTGCTCATCATGCCATCACCAGGCTGGTAATTCATACCCCAGCTTGTTTTCTGCTCCATCCTGGGGCTGCTTAGAGGTGTCCTGGCAATATTTCACAGACATTTGTGACAGAGTGGTATTTGTTTGGTCAAGAGGACAAACCATATTATGAATAAATTTGCCAAGTCATTTCTACATCTTGTATAGATTTCATGTGACCGTGGAAAAACACCAGCAGGCTGGCTTCGGTGGCAGCCCATTCATAAAGCAGCAGCCATGGAGGAGGTTTCTCGCCATAGGTGTGAGCACAGAACAATGATCCTCACATGTTAGTTTTGAGCTCTCCTCCTTCCAACCGGATGAGGGATTGACTCCCTCCTCCCTTCATGAGCCACGAGAGCAGCCACTGAACTTCACATGGAACATGGGCATCCTGTGTTCCATCTGTCTCCTTTTCAGAATTCGTAGGATATGAAGAGAAACTCAACAGATGGAATGCGATGTGTCCCAAATCAATGATCACCCAAACCATTGGACTGCACTGCATGCTCTACTGAGGTGAGCTCTCACCACCCATCCATCCATGTGGCTGCTAGGCACCCAGACTAGTTTCCTGACTCTGAAGAGTACCCAGGTGGTACGAATCCTGGAGGAGTGGGTGCGGAGAGCAAATCCACTGGTGCCTGTGTTAAGATTGTTGACACACGTGCACTCTAGCAGCCCTCGGTCCCAGATTGTTCCACTGGAATTTGTGGGGACTAATAGCATGCGTCAGGAGCCAGACGTGCTGCCTGTCAGCAAGATCGGTGGGGCCAAAGGAGCACAGCGCCACCTAGTGTTACTGGGTGGAAGTGCGAGCTGTCCAGACTTCAATGGGATCCCTTGTCCTGCGTGCATGTGGGGCAATTTATTGCTCACAGGACGCTATACAGATTAGTGCCTCTTTCCTTGTCGTCCGGGCACCAAGGATAGAATCATTTCTTCAAAAATGAAAGACCCAGGCACCTGATTTTTTTTATCTATCCTGTAACATTCACGGCTGAGCCCCCACATATCTTGAATTTTGGTTTGAATCGACCAGGACCTGAATGGTCTCTGGTTGCCATGGGAACCGTGAGGCTTCGGGGTTCGGAGACCACTCCTCTATGATGTAAGATGGAATCTGGGGTGCAGGTGCAATATCACTGGAGCCATTGGTGAAAGTTCATGTTGCCCATGTCTTTACAACACCTTGGGGAGTCAATGAATTGACTTCCTCATCTGCAGCCTTGAAAACCCACGACTTTCACAACCTAGATGACCAAAGCCTGCTCCTTCCCGTTTGACTAGAGAACTAATCCCATGTGTGCTTCTCATGTCACAGGAGAGCTGGTAACAAATTGTTACATTTTTCTGACTGGAATTGACTGCAACGAAATAATTGAAGGATCAATGATATGACTTTAGCCACTTATCACTCTGTCATAAATCTTGAGAGTAGTAACTGAAAAAATAACGAGGAGAAGACAGAAATTCGATGAGGAATATTTTCCTTTTGCCACCACGTTTCGATTCTGGGACCCAGATCATATGAGCCATCTCCACGTGCCTTTGCCTGTTTATTTCTCCCAAAAATGTCTGGCTAAATTGCTGAAGCACTTTTACTGAGGGAAAAAGGCATAGAACAGGAGGAACGACTTCATCTGCCTCACCAATTCTTGAGACTGTGGGCAAAATAAAGCACGTGAATTGGCTTGTCCATTATGCACAACACTCTACTCTTTTGAATTTTTCAATGAAAAGATCAAAAGGAAAAATAAGAAATAGAATACTTTCTGGGAAAGTGTCAGTTGATTTTACATGTAATGACTAGGTATTCATGGGTAAATGATCACAATATCTCCATTTGTTCTCAACAATTGAGCATTTCCTCAACTCACATAGTCCTGCCTCTTCCCTTGTTCCTGTTGTCATTTGACCCCTGATATATTATTCTATATACGGATCAAGCAGCTCATTCTTTTTTCATCCTTAATGAAGAGGGGAAAAGCCTTTTTCTTAGCCCACAGGGCTAGGCTTGGGTATGGACATGCAAAAAATTTCCATGCTGGACTGATGTGAACAAGAGAATTAAGAATTCCATGGACATGATTTGGATTGGTCATCACTGCCTCTGTGCATACAATTTCACAAATTATGTCTGTAGGTGATCAAGTGTGGTAACTCAGAGAAACCATTCCAGTGCAGTCCATATAGCGGTGCTCCTAGAGTGCCTGCCTCTCATGCTGGAGGCCCGGTTTCGATCCCCAGCATTGTGTGTTTGTGGAAATAACAAGCAAACAAAACCAAACTTCCATCGTCTGTTTTTCTTTTCCTTTCTCATCTCCTCACTGGAGAAACAAAACTCTAAAGCAGCACCAATTTCAAAGCAAACCCATTCCACCAACTACTCTCAGCAGGCTACTGGGTTCCAAGAGAGCAGTGCTTCCCAAACACCTGCATATCTTCATAGTACTTGTTCCGTTAAGTCACACTACTCCCCTTAGGACACATATCACGGGTCTCACATCAGTATGCTTACAAGAATAATTATTCAGCAATTTTTCTGTTGCTCATTATGCATCCGGTTTCAGGAAATTTAAAATGACAACCGCACTTGTACCTGGCAGTCTCCAGGATACTTGATCACACTGCTTCACTCTCTGCCAAGGAAGGGGACTTCCACACTGGTGCTCTTTCCACGTGTACCTCAATGTCTACGGGGAATCCAAGAGGTGATTACAACAGACAGACTCTCTTGACCCTGAAACTTCTCTCAAACAATTGCCATGTACATGCTTGCTTGTGATTTCTTAGTGAATAATGTGAGGATTTGGGGCAGAATGGATGTTAGCCTGTATTGATAGCAATCAGGAGGATCATGGGGCATTTACAATCTACTCCACCAATACCACTGGGTCTCCATTGTCCAGAGTAATGGAGCTCTTTTGTACACTCTTGCTAGTATTGATGGAAATCCTCAAGAGACACACTACAGGGATTAGTGTTGCATATTCCAGGATCTTCTGCCTTCAATTGTAGTTTCTGTGGGAAGGTGCTGTCAAGTTCGGATGGCCTATGCTTATGGAACTTGTGCCAGAAATTATAGGAATCATGATTTGTATATTTGGCTGTCCCTTGGGAGCAACAGAAAAGAGATAGGAATTTGCAAGGGCATTGTTGTTCTCAAAAAAAGAATGAGGTTCGTTATTCATGGTTGCATAGAGAGTTAGTGGCCAAGAAATACTTCCCGTGCTTGTAGTGTATCATGTGACTGAATATATGTCGTAGAGTTTTGGTGGACCAATATTGACAGCGAGTTTCATAGGGTCTCTTCTCTGAATTGGTTTTCCAGCATCAACACCCCTCAGAGCTTCATACCTCCCAGATACCCTTTTTCTCATCTTTTCAATATTCAGCTTAGGAGCTTTGAACAATTCCACTTTCAACAGGTTCTAGGTTCAAAGCAGGTCTTATTCCCTGTAATACTGTGCTCATCATGCCATCACCAGGCTGGTAATTCATCCCCAGTTTAATTTCTGCTCCATCCTGGGGCTGCTTAGAGGAGACCTGGCAATATTTCACAGGCACTTGTGACAGAGAATTATTTTTTCTGGCATGAGGACAAACCATTTTCTGAATAAAGATTGGCAAGTCATTTCTGCATCTTGTTTAGATTTGTTGTGACCCTGGATAAATCCCAGCAGACTGGTTTCGGTGTGCCTCCCAGTAGTAAAGCAGCATCCATGGAGGAGGTGTCTCACCATTGAAGTGAGGACAGAACAACTCTCTTCGCATGTCACGTTTGAGTTGTCCTCCTTCATACAGGCTGATGGAATGACACCCTCCTCCCTTCATGATCCACCAGAGCAGCCACTCACTTTCACATGGAACATAAACATCCCGTGTTCCATCTGTCTCCTTTTCAGACTTCATAGGATATGAAGAGAAACCAAACAGATGGAATGCGATGTGTCCCAAATCAATGATCACCAAAACATTGGGCTGCACTGCCTGCTCTACTGAGGTGAGCTCTCACCACCCATTTGTCCATGTGGCTGCTAGGCCTCCAGGCTAGTTTCCTGACTCTGAAGAGAACCCAAGTGGTATGAGTCCTGGAGGAGTGGGGACGGAGAGCAAATCTACTGGTGCCAGTGTTAAGATTGTTGACCCACGTGCCCTCCAGCAGCTCTCAGTCCCAGGTTGTTCCACTGGCATTTGTGGGGACTAAGAGCATGCATCAGGACCCAGACTAGCTGCCTGTCAGCAAAATCGGTGGGGCCAAAGGAGCACAGCGCCACCTAGTGGGCCTGGGTGGAATGCGAGCTGTCAGAGTTCAATGGGATCCTTTGTCCTGCCTGGATATGGAGCAATTTATTGCTCACAGGACGGTATACAGATTAGTGCCTGTTTCCATGTCGCCCAGGCACCAAGGATAGAATCATTTGTTCAAAAATGAAAGACCCTGGGACCTGATTTTTTTTATCTAACCTGTAACATGCATGGCTGAGCCGCCATATATCTTGAATTTTGGTTTGAATCAGCCAGGACCTGAATAGTCTCTGGTTGCCATGGGAAACGTGAGGCTTCGGGGTTCGGAGTCCACTCCTCTATGATGTAAGGTGAAATCTGGTGTGCAGGTGCAATGTCACTGGAGCCACTGGTGAAAGTTCATATTGCCCAAGGCTTTACAACACCTCGGGGAGTGCAATGAATTGACTTCCCCTTCTGCAGCCTTGAAAACCCACGACTTTCACAACCTAGATGACCAAAGCCTACTCCTTCCCGTTTGATTAGAGAACTAATCCCATGTGTGCTTCTATGTCACAGGAGAGCGGGTAACCAATTGTTATACTTTTCTGACTGGAATTGATTGCAATGAAATGAATGAAGGACCATTGATATGACTTTAGCCACTTATCACTCTGTCATAAATCTTGAGAGCAGTAAATGAAAAAATAACAAGGAGAAGACAGAAATTCGATGAGGAATGTTTTCCTTTTGTCACCACATTTCGATTCTGGGACCCCAGATCATATGAGCCATCTCCACGTGCCTTTGCCTGTGTATATCTCCCAAAAACATCTGGCTAAATTGCTGAAGCACTTTTAGTGAGGGAAAAAGGCTTAGAACAGGAGGATCGACTTCATCTGCCTTACCAATTCTTGAGACTGTTGGCAAAATCCAGCACCTGAACTGGCTTCTGCATTATGCACAGCACTCTGCTCCTTTGAATTTTTCAAAGAAAAGATCAAAAGGAAAAATAAGTAATAGAATATTTTCTAGGAAATTGTCAGTTGATTTTGCATGTAATGGCTAGGAATTCATGTGCAAATGATCACAATATCTTCATTTGTTCTCAACAATTGAGCATTTCCTGAAACTCACATAGTCCTTCCTCTGCCCCTGTTCCTGTTGTCCTTGGACCCCTGATATATTATTCTATTCACGGATCAAGCAGCTCCTTCCTTTTTCATCCTTAAGGAAGAGGGGAAAAACCTTTCTCTCAGCCCACAGGGTTAGACTTGGGTATGGACATGCAAGAAATTTCCTTGCTTGATTGATATGAAGAGGAGAATTAAGAATTCCATGAACATGGTTTGGATTGGTCATGACTGCCTCTCTGCATACAATTTCACAAATTATGTCTGTAGGTGATCAAGTGTGGTAACTCAGAGAAACCATTCCAGTTCAGGCCATATAGTGCCTCCTAGAGTGCCTGCCTCTCATGCTGGAGGCCCGGGTTTGAGTCCCCAGCACTGTGGGATTGTGGAAATAACAAACAAACGAAACCAACCTTCCACCATCTCTTTTCTTTTCCTTTCTCCTCTCCTCACAGATGAATCAACACTCTAAAGCAGGCACCAATTTCAAAGCAAACCCATTCCACCAACTACTCTCAGCAGGCTACTGGGCTCCAAGATTGCAGTGCTTTCCAATCACCTGCATTTCTTCAGAGTACTTGTTCCGTGAAGTCACACTACTCTCCTTAGGACACAGATCACGGTCTCACATGAGTATGCTTAAGAGGATAAATATTCAGCAATTTTTCCGTTGGTCATTATGCATCGGGTTTCAGGAAATTTAATATGACAACCGAACTTGTACTTGGCACTCTCCAGGATACTTGGTCACACTGCTGCACTCTCTGCCAATGAAAGGGAATTCCACACCGGTGCACTTTCCACGTTTACTTCAATGTCTACTGGGAATCCAAGAGGTGACCACAACAGACAGTCTCTCTTGACCCTGGATCTTCTCTCATGAATTTGCTTTGTAGAATCTTGCCTGTGATTTAATAGTGAATAATGTTAGGATATGGGGCAGAGTGGATGTTATCCTGTATTGATAGTAATCAGGAGGATCACGGGGTGTTTACAATCTACTCCCCCAATATCACTGGAGCTCCAGTGTCTAGAGTAATGGAGCCCTTTTGTACACTCTTGCTAGTATTGATGAAAACCTCAAGGGAAACAGTACAGGGATTATTGTTGCATATCCCAGGATCATCTGTCTTCAATTGTATTTCCTGGGGGAAGGTGCTGTGAAGTTGGGATGGCCTATAGTTATGGTACTTGTCAAAGAAATTATAAGAATTATGATTTGTATATTTGGCTGTCACTTGTGAGCAACAGAAATGAGACAGGAATTTGCAAGGGCATTGTTGTTCTCAAAAAAAGAATGAGGTTCTTTATTCATGGTTGCAGAGAGAATGAGTGGCCAAGAACTAGTTCCCGTGTTTGAAGTGTATGATGTGACTGAATATATGTCGTAGAGTTTTGGTTGGACCATGATCGACAGCGAGTTTCACAGTGTCTCTTCTCTGAATTGGTTTTCCAGCATCAACAACCCTCAGAGCTTCATACCTCCCAGATATCCTATTACTCTTCTTTCCAATATTCAGCTTAGCAGCTTTGAACAATTCCACTTTCAACAGGGTCTAGGTTCAAAGCAGGTCTTATTCCCTGTGATACTGTGCTCATCATGCCATCACCAGGCTGGTAATTCATCCCCAGTTTGTTTTCTGCTCCATCCTGGGACTGCTTAGAGGAGTCCTGGCAATATTTCACAGGCATTTGCGACAGAGTGGTGTTTGTTCTGTCAAGAAGACAAACCATTTTGTGAATAAAGATTGGCAAGTCATTTCTGTATCATTTTAGATTTGATGGGACCCTGGAAAAATCCCAGCAGACTGGTTTCGGGTGCAGCCCAGTCGTAAGGCAGCATCCATGTGGAGGAGGTGTCTCGCCGTTGGAGTGAGCACAGAACAACTCTCCTCGCATATCAGGTTTGAGCTGTCCTCCTTCCAACAGGCTGAGTGATTGACTCCCTCCTCCCTTCATGAGCCACCAGAATAGCCACACACCTTCACATGGAACATGGACATCCCGTGATCCCTCTGTCTCTTTTTCAGACTTCGTAGGATAGGAGGAGATACGAGAGAGATGGAATGCGATGTGTCCCTAATCAATGATCACCCAAACCATTGGGCTGCACTGCATGCTCTACTGAGGTGAGCTCTCACCACCCATCTCTCCATGTGGCTGCTAGGCCCCCAGGCTCGTTTCCTGACTCTGAAGAGAGCCCAGGTGGTACCAGTCCTGGAGGAGTGGGGACGGAGGGCAAATCAACTGGTGCCAGTGTTAAGATTGTTGACCCACGTGCTCTCCAGGAGCCTTTGGTCCCAGGTTGTTCCACTGGAATTTGTGGGGGTAATAGCCTGCATCAGGAACCAGATGAGCTGCCTGTAAGCAAGATCGGTGGGGCCAAAGGAGCACAGCCCCATTTAGTGGACCTGGGTGGAAGTGTGAGTTGTCAGACTTCAATGGGATGCCTTGTCCTGCCTGTTTATGGGTCAATTTATTGCTCATGGGACGCTATACATCTTAGCGCTTGTTTCCTTGTCACCCTGGGCACCAAGGATAGAATTATTTTTTCAAAAATGAAAGTCCCTGTCACCCGCTCTTTTCATCTTCCTGTAACATTCACGGCTGAGACGCCACTTATCTTGAATGTTGGTTTGAAGGGGGCGGGACCTGAATAGTCTCTGGTTGCCATGGGAAACATGAGGCTTTGGGGTTCAGAGTCCACTCCTCTATGATGTAAGGTGAAATCTGGTGTGCAGGTGCAATGTCACTGGAGCCACTGGTGAAAGGTCATGTTGCCCAAGGCTTTACAACACCTCGGGGAGTGCAATGAATTAACTTCCCCTTCTGCAGCCTTGAAAACTCACGACTTTCACAACCTATTTGACCAAAGCTTACTCCTTCCCGTTTGATTAGAGAACTAATCCCATGTGTGCTTCTTATGTCACAGGAGAGCGGGTAACCAATTGTTAGACTTTTCTGACTGGAATTGACTGCAATGAAATGAATGAAGGACCATTGATACGGCTTTAGCCACTTATCACTCTGTCATAAATCTTGAGAGCAGTAAATGAAAAAATAACGAGGAGAAGACAGAAATTCGATGAGGAATGTTTTCTTTTGTCACCACATTTCGATTCTGGGACCCCAGATAATATGAACCATCTCCACGTGCCTTTGCCTGTTTATATTTCCCCAAAACGTCTGACTAAATAGCTGAAGCACTTTTACTGTGGGAGAAAGGCTCAGAACAGGAGGCACAACTTCATCTTCCTCACCAATTCTTGAGACTGTGGGCAAAATCCATCACCTGAACTGGCTTGTGCATTATGCACAGCACTCTGCTCTTTTGAATTTTTCAGAGAAAATATCAAAAGGAAAAATTAGAATTAGAATACTTTCCAGGAAAGTGTCAGTTGATTTTGCATGTAATGGCTAGGCATTCATGTGTAAATGATCCCAATATCTCGATTTGTACTCAACAATTGAGCATTTCCTCAAACCCACATAGTCTTGGCTCTGGCCCTTTTCCTGGCATCCTTGGATTCCTGATATATTATTCTACTCACGGATCAAGCAGCTTCTTCCTTTATCATCCTTAATGAAGAGGAGAATATTCTTTCTCTCAGGCCACAGGACTAGGCTTGGGTATGGACATGCAAAAAATTACCTTGCTGGATTGATGTGAACAGGAGAATTAAGAATTCCATGGACATGGTTTGGATTGGTCATGATTGCCTCTCTGCATGCAATTTCACAAAGGATGTCTGTAGGTGATCAAGTGTGGTGACTCAGAGAAACCATTCCAGTGCAGGCCATATAGTGCGCCTAGTAGAGTGCCTGCCTCTCATGCTGGAGGCCCAGGTTCGAGTCCCCAGCACTGTGGGACTGTGGAAATAACAAACAAATGAAACCAACCTTCCACCGTCTGTTTTCTTTTCTTTTCTCCTCTCCTCACAGAAGAATCAAAACTCTAAAGCAGCACCAATTTCAAAGCAAACCAAGTCCAACAACTACTTTCAGCAGGCTACTGGGCTCCAAGAGAGCAGTGCTGCCCAATCACCTGCATATCTTCAGAGTACTTGTTCGGTAAAGTCACACTACTCCCCTTAGGACCCAGATCACGGGTCTCGCATGAGTATGCTTAAGAGGATAATTCTTCAGCACATTATTCAGTTGCTCATTGTACATCGGGTTTCAGGAAATTTAAAATGACAACCGCACTTGTACCTTGCACTCTCCAGGATACTTGGTCACACTGCTATACTGTCTGCCAATGAAGGGACTTCCACACCGGCGCACTTTCCAAGTGTACCTCAATGTCTACCGGGAATCCAAGAGGTGACCACTACAGACAGCGATTCTTGACCCTGGAACTTCTCTCACACATTTGCTTTGTAGAGGTTTGCCTGTGATTTCTTATTGAATAAAATTAGGATTTGGGCAGAATGGATGTTAGCCTGTATTGAGAGCAATAAGGAGGATCACAGGGCATTTACAACCTACTCACCCAATATCACTGCAGCTTCAGTGGCAAGAGTAATGGAGCCCTTTTGCAGACTCTTGCTAGTATTGATGAAAATCCTCAAGAGGAGCAGTGCAGCGATTAGTGTTGCATATCGTAGGATTCTCTGGCTTAAGTTGTAGGTCCTGGGGGAAGGTGCTGTGAAGTTGGGACGGCCTATTCCTATGGTACTTGTGCCAGAAAATATAGGAATCATGATTTGTATATTTGGCTGTCACTTGGGAGCAACAGAAATGAGACAGGAATTTGCGAGGGCATTGTTGTTCTCAAAAAAGGAATGAGGTTCGGTATTCATGGTTGCATAGAGAATGGGCGGCCAATAACAACTGCCTGTATTTGTAGTGTATGATGTGACTGAATATATGTCGTAGAGTTTTGGGTGTACCATGATCGATGGCGAGTTTCATTGGGTCTCTTCTCCGAATTGGTGTTCCAGCATCAACACCCCTCAGCGCTTCAGACCTCCCAAATATCCTTGTTCTCTTCTTTTGAAATTTCAGCTTAGAAGCTTTGAACAATTCCACTTTCAACACGTCTAGGTTCAAAGCAGTCTTATGCCCTGTGATACTGTGATCCTCATGCCATCACCAAGCTGTTAATTCACCCCCAGCTTGTTGTCTGCTCCATCCTGGGGCTGCTTAGAGGAGTCCTGGCAATATTTCGCAGGCACTAGATATAGTATTTTTTCTGTCAGGAAGACAAACCATTTTGTGAATAAAGATTGGCAAGTCATTTCTGCATCTTGTTTAGATTTGATGTGACCCTGGAAAAGTCCTTGCAGGCTGGTTTCGGGGTGAAGCCCAGTCGTAAGGCAGCAGCCATGGACGAGGTGTCTCGCCGTTGGAGTGAGCACAGAACAACTCTCCTCGCATATCAGGTTTGAGCTGTCCTCCCTCCAACAGGCTGAGGGATTGACTCCCTCCTCCCTTCATGAGCCACCAGAGCAGCCACTCACCTTCACATGGAACATGGACATCCCGTGTTCCATCTGTCTCTTTTTCAGACTTCTTAGGATAGGAGGAGAAACCAGACAGATGGAATGCGATGTGTCCCAAATCAATGATCACCCAAACCATTGGGCTGCACTGCATGCTCTACTGAGGTGAGCTCTCACCACCCATCTCTCCTTGTGGCTGCTAGGCCCCCAGGCTAATTTCCAGAATCTGAAGAAATCCCAGGTGTTACCAGTCCTTGAGGAGTGGGGACGGAGGGCAAATCCACTGGTGCCAGTGTTAAGATTGGTGACCCACGTGCCCTCCAGCAGCCCACGGTCCCAGGTTGCTCCACTGGAATTTGTGGGGCTAATAGCCTGCATCAGGAACCAGACTAGCTGTCTGTCAGCAAGATCAGTGGGACCAAAGGAGCACAGCGCCACCTAGTGGACCTCGGTGGAATTGCGAGCTGTCAGACTTCAGTGGGATCCCTTGTCCTGCCTGGATATGGGGATATTTATTGCTCACGGGACTCTATACACCATAGAGCCTGTTTCCTTGTAGCCCGGGAAACAAGGATAGAATCATTTCTTGAAAAACGCAAGACTCTGTCACCGGCTCCCTTCATCTGTCCTCTAACCCATCATCTGAGGCGCCACATGTTTTCACTGTGGGTTTGAATTGGCCAGGAGCTGAATGGTCTCTGGCTTCCATGGGAACTGAAAGCTTCCGTGTTCTCAGTCCACTCCTTTATGACCTCAGGTGGAATCTGGGGCGCAGGTGTAATGTCACTGTGACCACTCATCAAAGTTCAAGTTGCGCAAGGCTTTACAAACACTCTGGTGTATGCAGAAAAACAATATTTTCTAGGAAAGTGTCAGGTGATTTTGAACATAATGCCTAGGGATTCAAGTGTGAATGATTCCAATATCTCCATTCTTAGTGTCCCATTGAGCATCTTCTCAATCCCACATAGTCCTGCCTCTGCTCCTGTTCCTGGCGACCTTGGATCCCTGATATATTTTTCTGCTCACAGGTCAATCAGCTACTTCCATTTTCGTCCTCAATGAAGAGGGGAAAATTCTTTAACTCAGGACGCAGGGCTAGGCTTGATTTTCACAGGCAAAAAGGATCCTTACTGCTTTGAGCTGAACAGGAGAATTAAGAACTCCATTGACATTTTTTGTCTTGGTCATGAGTGCTTTGCTGCATAAAATTTCACAATTTATGTTCGTAACTGATCAAGTGTTGTAACCCAGAGAAGCCAAACCAGTGCAGACCATAGAGCCCATCCGGTACGGTGCCTGCCTCTCATGCTGGAGATGCTGGTTCCAGTACTCAGCACTCTGGTTTTGTGGAAATAAACAAATGAAACCAACTTTCGACCATCTCCTTTTCTTTCTTTTCTCCTCTGCTCACAAAAGAATCAACACTCGAAACAGCACCAATTTCAATGCAAATCAATTCCAACAAGTCTCAGCAGGATGCTGAGCTCCAAGAGAGCAGTGCTGCCCAGTCACCTGTATTTCCTCAGAGTACTTGTCCCATGTATTCCCTCCACTCCCCTTAGGACAGAGGTCACGGGTCTCACATGAGTTTGCTTATGAGGATAATTCTTCAGCACCATCTTCAGCTGCTCATTGTGCATCAGGTTTCAGGAAATGCAAAAATGACCACCGCACATGTACCAGGCACTCTCCAGGCTTCTTGGACACACTGCCATACTCTCTTCCAATGAAGGGGACTTGCACAATGGAGCACTTTCCTCCTGTAACTCAATGTCTCCTGGGAAGACAAAATGTGAACAAAAAAGAGAGCTGCTCTTGACCCTGGAACTTCTCTCACACATTGGCTTTGTAGAGGCTTGACTGTGATTTCTTATTGAATAAATTTAGGATTTGGGGCAGAATGGATATTACCCTGTATTGATACCATTCAGAAGGTTCATGGGGCACTTACAACCTACTCACCCAATATCATTGGTTCTCCAGTGAGGAATGGAGTCCTTTTGTAGACTCTTGTTAATATTGAAGAATGTCCTCAAGAGAAGCAGTGCAAGGATTAGTGTTGCATATCCCAGGATCAACTGGCTTAAATTGTAGATCCTGGTGGAAATTGCTGTGAAGTTGGGAAGGCTTATTCTTATTGTTGATGTGCCAGAAAAAATAGGAACCATGGTTCGTGTATTCGGCTGTCCCTTGGGACCAACAAAAAAGAGAAAGGAATTTTCAAGGGCATTTTCATTCTCATATGGGGAATGAGGTTCGTTATTGAAAGTTGCATAGAGAATGAGCGGCCAATAACTACTTCCTGTATTTGTAGTGTTTGATGTGGCTGAATATATGTTGCAGTGTTTGGGTTGACCATGATCGATGGGGAGTTTCCTAGGGTCTCTTCTCTGAAGTTGTTTTCCAGCATCAACATCCATCATTGCTTCTTGCCCTCCAAATATCCTGATTGTCTTCTTTTGAATATTCAGCTTGGAAGCTTTGAACAATTCCACTGTCTTCTCGGTGTATTTTCAAACTTGCTATTTTGCCCTGTGAGACTGTGCATATCATGCCATCACCAGGCTGATCACTCATCCCCAGCTTGTTGTCTGCTCCATACTGGGGTTCCTTAAAGGAATCCTGGCAAAATTTCACAAGCCCGTTTGACAGAGAGGTGTGTACCTGGTGAAGAAGATGGACCATTTGTGAATAATGTTTGGCATGTTATTTCTGTATCATGTTTAGATTTGATGTCACCTTGGAAAAATCCCAGAAGGGTAGTTTCAGGGTGTAGTGCAGTTGTAAGCAGCAGCCAATTATGAGATGTCTCACCTTTGGAGTGAGCACAGAACCACTCTTCTTGCATGTCAGATTTGAGATTTCCTCCTTCCAACAGGCTAAGAGAATAACTCCATCCTCTATTCATGAGTCACTAGAGCAGCCACTCACCTCCACATAGAACATGAACATCCCATGTCCCATCTGTCTCCTTTCCATACTTTATAGTATAGGAGGAGAAAATAGACAGATGGATTGTGATGTGTCCCAAATCAATTATCACCCAAACAAGAGCGCTGCACTGCATATTCATCTGTGGTGAGCACACACCACCCATCTTTCCGTGTGGCTGCTAAGCCCCTAGGATAATTTTCTGACTCTGAAGGAAACCTGGGGGATTCCAGTCCTGGAGGATTGGGAACGGAGAGCAAAACCTCTGGTGCCAGTTTTACGATTGTTGACCAACGTGCTCTCAAGCAGCCTCGGTCCCAACTTCTTCCACTAAAATTCCTGGGGTCTAATAGGCTGCATTAGGTGCCAGATGAGCTGCCTGTCAGCAAGATCGGTCTGGCCAAAGGAGCACAGCGCCACCTAGTGGACATGGGTGGAATTGCGAGCTGTCAGAATTCAATGAGATCCCTTGTCCTGCCTGGATATGGGGATATTTATTGCTCACGGGACTCTATACACTGTAGAGCCTGTTCCTTTGTAGCCCAGGAAACAAGGATAGAATCATTTCTTCAAAATCTCAAGACTCTGTCAAGGCTCCCTTCATCTGTCCTCTAACCCCTCATCTGAGACACCACATGTTTTGAATGTTGTTTGAATTGGCCAGGAGCTGAATGGTCTCTGGTTGCCCTGGAATCCGTGATGATTCAGTGTTCTGAGTCCACTCTTTTATGACCTCAGGTGGAATCTGGGGTGCAGGTGTAATGTCAGTGGAGCCACTCTTCAAAGTTCAAGTTGTGCAAGGGTTTACAAACACTCTGGGGTATGCAAAAAATGACTTCTTTTTCCGGATCCTTGAAAACACACGACTTTCACAACCTCGCTGACCAATGCCTGCTCCTTCCCCTTTGATTAGAGGAGTACTCCCATGTGTGCCTCTCCTGTCACAGGAGAACTGTTAACCATTCTTTACATTTTTCTGAGTGCAATTGATTGAAACGAAATGAATGAAGTATGAATTATATGACTTTAGCCACTTATCGCTCTGTAATAAATCTTCAGAGTAATAACTGAAACCATAACGGGAGAAGATAGAATTTGGATGAGGTATGTTTTCTTTTTGGCACCACGTTTCAATTCTGGGACACCAGGACATATTAGTCATCACCACATGCATTTGCCTGTATATATCTCCCACCTGGGACTGACTAAATTGCTGAAGCACTTTCACTGAGGGACACAGGCTTAGAACAGGAACCACAACTTCATTTGGCTCACCAATTCTAGAGATTGTGTGAACAATCCAGCACCTGAAGTGGCTTCTGAATTATGTAAAGCTCTCTGCTCTTTAGAATGTTCAAAACGGAAAATTAGAAAAAAAATATTTTCTAGGAAAGTGTTAGGTGATTTTGAATGTAATGTCTACGGATTCCTATGTGAATGATTCCAATATCTCCATTTTTACTGTTCCATTGAGCATCTTCTCAATCCCACATAGTCCTGCCTCTGCCCCTGGTCTGGTGACCTTGGATCCCTGATATATTTTTCTGCTCACAGGTCAAACACCTACTTCCATTTTCGTCCTCAATGAAGAGGGGAAAAATCTTTAACTCAGGACGCAGGGCTAGGCTTGTGTTTCACAGGCAAAAAAGATCTTTACTTCTTTGAGCTGAGCAGGAGAATTAAGAACTCCATTGACATTTTTTGTCTTGGTCATGAGTGCTTCACTGCACAGAATTTCACAATTTATGTTCGTAGGTGATCAAGTGTTGTAACTCAGAGAAGCCAATCCAGTGCAGGCCATAGAGCCCCTCCGGTACGGTGACTGCCTCTCATGCTGGAGATGTGGGTTCCAGTCCTCAGCACTCTGGGTTTGTGGAAATAAACAAATGAAACCAAACTTCTATCGTCTCTTTTTCTTTCTTTTCTCCTCTGCTCACAAAAGAATCAACACTCGAAACAGCACCAATTTCAATGCAAATCAATTCCAACAACAAGTCTCAGCAGGATGCTGAGCTCCAAGAGGGCAGTGCTGCCCAGTCACCTGCATTTCCTCAGAGTACTTCTCAAATGAATTCACACCACTCTCCTTAGGACAGAGGTCACGGGTCTCACATGAGTTTGCTTCTGAGGATAATTCTTCAGCACATTCTTCAGCTGCTCATTGTGCATAAGGTCTCAGGTAATTCAAAATGACCACCGCTCATATACCAGGCACTCTCCAGGCTTCTTGGGCACACTGCCATACTCTCTTCCAATGAAGGGGACTTGCACAATGGAGCACTTTCCATGAGAAAATCAATGTCTCCTGGAAAGACAAAATGTGAACAAAAAAGAGAGCTGCTCTTGACCCTGGAACTTCTCTCACACATTTGCTTTGTAGAGGCTTGCCTGTGATTTCTTAGTTAATAAATTTAGGATTTGGAGCAGAATGGATATTACCCTGTATTGATACCATTCAGAAGGTTCATGGGGCACTTACAACCTACTCACCATTGGTTCTCCAGTGAGGAATGGAGTCCTTTTGTAGACTCTTGTTAATATTGAAGAATATCCTCAAGAGAAGCAGTGCAAGGATTAGTGTTGCATATCCCAGGATCTACTGGCTTAAATTGTAGGTCGTGGTGGAAATTGCTGTGAAGTTGGGAAGGCTTATTCTCATGGTTGATGTGCTAGAAAAAATAGGAACCATGGTTCGTGTATTCGGCTGTCCCTTGGGACCAACAGAAAAGAGAAAGGAATTTTCAAAGGCATTTTCATTCTCATAAGGGGAATGAGGTTCGTTATTGAAGGTTGCATAGAGAATGAGCGGCCAATAACTACTTCCTGTATTTCTAGTGTATGATGTGGCTGAATATAAGATGCAGTGTTTGGGTTGACCATGATCCATGGGGAGTTTCCTAGGGTCTCTTCTCTGAGTTGTTTTCCAGCGTCAACATCCTTCAATGCTTCTGGCCCTCCAAATATCCTGACTCTCTTCTTTTGAATATTCAGCTTGGAAGCTTTGAACAATTCCACTGTCTTCTCGGTGTATTTTCAAACTTGCAATTATGCCCTGTGAGACTGCGCATATCATGCCATCACCAGGCTGTTCACTCATCCCCAGCTTGTTGTCTGCTCCATACTGGGGTTCCTTAAAGGAATCCTGGCAAAATTTCACAGGCCCTTTCGACAGAGTGGTGTGTATCTGGTGAAGAAGATAGACCATTGTGTGAATAATGTTTGGCATGTCATTTCTATATCATGTTTAGATTTGCTGTCACCTTGGAAAAATACCAGAAGGGTAATTTCAGGGTGTAGCGTAGTTGTAAGGCAGCAGCCAATGATGAGATGTCTCCCCTTTGGAGTGAGCACAGACCACTTTTCTTGCATGTCAGTTTTGAGCTTTCCTCCTTCCAACAGGCTAAGGGAATAACTCCATCCTCTCTTCATGAGCCACTAGAGCAGCCACTCACCTTCACATAGAACATGGAAATCCCATGCCCCATTGGTCTCCTTTCCATACTTCATAGTATAGGAGGAGAAACCAGACAGATGGATTGTGATGTGTCCCAAATCAATTATCACCCAAACCATGGCGCTACACTGCATACTCTTCTGTGGTGAGCACACACCACCCACATCTCCGTGTGGCTGCCAAGCCCCTAGGATAGTTTTCTGACTCTGAAGGAAACCAGGGTTGTTCCAGGCCTGGAGGATTGGGAACGGAGAGCAAATCCACTGGTGCCAGTGTTAAGATTGTTGACCAACGTGCTCTCAAGCAGCCCTCGGTCCCAGCATCTTCCACTGAAATTCCAGGGGTGTAATAGGCTGCATTATGTGCCAGATGAGCTGCCTGTCAGCAAGATCGGTCCGGACAAAGGAGCACAGCGCCACCTAGTGGACATGGGTGGAATTGCGAGCTGTCAGACTTCAATGCGATCCCTTGTCCTGCCTGGATATTTGGATATTTATTGCTCACGGGACTCTATACACCGTAGAGCCTGTTTCTTTGTAGCCCGGGAAACAAGGATAGAGTCATTTCTTGAAAAACTCAAGACTCTGTCAAGGCTCCCTTCATCTGTCCTCTAACCCCTCATCTGAGACGCCACATGTTTTGAATGTTGGTTTGAAGCAGCCAGTAGCTGAATGTTCTCTGGTTGCCATGGAAACCATGATGCTTCCTTGTTCTGAGTCCACTCTTTTATGACCTCAGGTGGAATCTGGGGTGCAGGTGTAATGTCAGTGGAGCCACTCTTCAAAGTTCAAGTTGTGCAAGGGTTTACAAACACTCTGGGGTATGCAAAAAATGACTTCTCCTTCCACTTCCTTGAAAAAACACGACTTTCACAACCTCGCTGACCAATGCCTGCTCCTTCCCCTTTGATTAGAGGAGTACTTCCATGTGTGCCTCTCCTGTCACAGGAGAACTGTTAACCATTCTTTACGTTTTTCTGAGTGGAATTGATTGAAACGAAATGAATGAAGTATGAATTATATGACTTTAGCCACTTATCACTCTGTAATAAATCTTCAGAGTAATAACTGAAAACATAACGAGGAAAAGTTAGAATTTGGATGAGGAATGTTTTCTTTTGGCACCACGTTTCGATTCTGGGACCCCAGAACATATTAGCCATTACCACATGCATTTGCCTCTATATATCTCCCACCTGGGACTGACTAAATTGCTGAAGCACTTTCACTGAGGGACACAGGCTTAGAACAGGAACCACAACTTCATTTGGCTCACCAATTCTAGAGATTGTGGGAAAAATCCAGCACCTGAAGTGGCTTGTGAATTATGTAAAGCTCTCTGCTCTTTAGAAAGTTCAAAACGGAAAATAAGAAAAAAAATATTTTCTAGGAAAATGTTAGATGATTTTGAATATAATTTCTATGGATTCATGTTTGAATGATTCCAATATCTCCATTTTTACAGTCCCATTGAGTATCTTCTCAATACCACATAGTCCTGCTGCTGCCCCTGTTCCTGGCGACCTTGGATCCCTGATATATTTTTCTGCTCACAGGTCAATCAGCCTCTTCCATTTTCATCCTTAATGAAGAGGGGAAAATTCTTTAACTCAGGACGCAGGGCTAAACTTGTGTTTCACATGCAAAAAAGATCCTTACTTCTTTGATCTGAGCAGGAGAATTAAGAACTCCATTGACATTTTTTGACTTGGTCATGAGTGTTTCTCTGCATAAAATTTCACAATTTATGTTCTTAGCTGATAAAGTGTTGTAACTCAGAGAAGCAAATCCAGTGCAGGCCATAGAGTCCCTCCGGTATGGTGCCTACCTCTCATGCTGGAGATGCGGGTTCCAGTCCTCAGCACTCTGGGTTTGTGGAAATAAACAAATGAAACCAAAGTTCTATCGTCTCTTTTTCTTTCTTTTCTCCTCTGCTCACAAAAGAATCAACACTCGAAACAGCACCAATTTCAATGCAAATCAATTCCAACAACAAGTCTCAGCAGGATGCTGAGCTCCAAGAGGGCAGTGCTGCCCAGTCACCTGCATTTCCTCAGAGTACTTCTCAAATGAATTCACTCCACTCTCCTTAGGATAGAGGTCACGGGTCTCACATGAGTTTGCTTCTGAGGATAATTCTTCAGCACATTCTTCAGCTGCTCATTGTGCATAAGGTCTCAGGTAATTCAAAAATGACCACCGCTCATATACCAGGCACTCTCCAGGCTTCTTGGGCACACTGCCATACTCTCTTCCAATGAAGGGGACTTGCACAACAGAGCACTTTCCACGAGAAAATCAATGTCTCCTGGAAAGACAAAATGTGAACAAAAAGAGAGCCGCTCTTGACCCTGGAAGTTGTCTCACACATTTGCTTTGTAGAGGCTTGCCTGTGATTTCTTAGTTAATAAATTTAGGATTTGGAGCAGAATGGATATTACCCTGTATTGATACCATTCAGAAGGTTCATGGGGCACTTACAACCTACTCACCCAATATCATTGGTTCTCCAGTGAGGAATGGAGTCCTTTTGTAGACTCTTGTTAATATTGAAGAATATCCTCAAGAGAAGCAGTGCAAGGATTAGTGTTGCATATCCCAGGATCTACTGGCTTAAATTGTAGGTCGTGGTGGAAATTGCTGTGAAGTTGGGAAGGCTTATTCTCATGGTTGATGTGCCAGAAAAAATAGGAACCATGGTTCGTGTATTCGGCTGTCCCTTGGGACCAACAGAAAAGAGAAAGGAATTTTCAAGGGCATTTTCATTCTCATAAGGGGAATGAGGTTCGTTATTGAAGGTTGCATAGAGAATGAGCGGCCAATAACTACTTCCTGTATTTCTAGTGTATGATGTGGCTGAATATAAGATGCAGTGTTTGGGTTGACCATGATCCATGGGGAGTTTCCTAGGGTCTCTTCTCTGAGTTGTTTTCCAGCATCAACATCCTTCAAGGCTTCTGGCCCTCCAAATATCCTGACTCTCTTCTTTTGAATATTCAGCTTGGAAGCTTTGAACAATTCCACTGTCTTCTCGGTGTATTTCAAACTTGCCTATTATGCCCTGTGAGACTGCGCATATCATGCCATCACCAGGCTGTTCACTCATCCCCAGCTTGTTGTCTGCTCCATACTGGGGTTCCTTAAAGGAATCCTGGCAAAATTTCACAGGCCCTTTCGACAGAGTGGTGTGTATCTGGTGAAGAAGATAGACCATTGTGTGAATAATGTTTGGCATGTCTTTTTTATCATGTTTAGATTTGCTGTCACCTTGGAAAAATACCAGAAGGGAAATTTCAGGATGTAGCGTAGTTGTAAGGCAGCAGCCAATGATGAGCTGTCTCGCCTTTGGAGTGGGCACAGAACCACTCTTCTTGCATGTCAGTTTTGAGCTTACATCCTTCCAACAGGTTAAGGGAATAATTCCATCCTCTCTTCATGAACCACTAGAGCAGACACTCAACTTCACATAGAACATGGACCTTCCAAGTCCCATCTGTCCCCTTTCCATACTTCATTGTATAGGATGAGAAACCAGACAGATGGATTGTGATGTGTCCCAAATCAATTATCACTGAAACCATGGCACTGCACTGCATACTCATTTGTGGTGAGCACTCACCACCCAAATCTCCGTGTGGCTGCCAAGCCCCTAGGATAGTTTTCTGACTCTGAAGGAAACCCTTGGGTTCCAGTCCTGGAGGATTGGAAACAGAGAGCAAAACCTCTGGTGCCAGTGTTAAGATTGTTGAGCAAGGTGCTCTGAAGCCGCCCTCGGTCCCAGCATCTTCCACTGAAATTCCTGGTGTCTAATAGGCTGCATTAGGTGCCAGATGCGCTGCCTGTCAGCAAGATCGTTCTGGCCAAAGGAGTACTGCGCCACGTAATGGAAGTGGGAGGAATTGCGAGCTGTCAGACTTCAATGGGATCCCTTGTCCTGCCTGGATATGGGGATATTTATTGCGCACGGGACTCTATACACCGTAGAGCCTGTTTCTTTGTAGCCCGGGAAACAAAGATAGAATCATTACTTGAAAAACTCAATACTCTGTCAAGGATCCCTTCATCTGTCCTCTAACCTCTCATCTGAGATGCCACATGTTTTGAATGTTTCTTTGAAGCCAGGATCTGAATGGTCTCTGGTTGACATGAAAACCGTGATGCTTCCATGTTCTGAGTCCACTCTTTCATGACCTCAGGTGGAATCTGGGGTGCATGTGTATTGTCACTGGAGCCACTCTTCAAATTTCAAGTTGTGCAAGGGTTTACAAACACTCTGGGATATGCAAAAAAATGACTTCTCCTTCTGCATCCTTGAAAACACACGACTTTCACAACCTCGCTGACCAATGCCTGCTCCTTCCCCTTTGATTAGAGGAGTACTCCCATGTGTGCCTCTCCTGTCACAGGAGAACTGTTAACCATTCTTTACGTTTTTCTGAGTGGAATTGATTGAAACGAAATGAATGAAGTATGAATTATATGACTTTAGCCACTTATCACTCTGTAAGAAATCTTCAGAGTAATAACTGAAAACATAACGATGAGAAGATAGAATTTGGATGAGGAATGTTTTCTTTTTGGCACCACGTTTCGATTCTGGGACCCCAGAACATATTAGCCATCACCACATGCATTTGCCTGTATATATCTCCCACCTGGGACTGACTAAATTGCTGAAGCACTTTCACTGAGGGACACAGGCTTAGAACAGGAACCACAACTTCATTTGGCTCACCAATTCTAGAGATTGTGGGAAAAATCCAGCACCTGAAGTGGCTTGTGCATTATGTAAAGCTCTCTGCTCTTTAGAAAGTTCAAAACGGAAAATAAGAAAGAAAAATATTTTCTAGGAAATTGTCAGTTGATTTTGAATGTAATGTCTATGGATTCATGTGTGAATGATTACAATGTCTCCTTTTTTAGTGTGCCCTTGAGCATCTCTCAATCCCACATAGTCCTGCCTCTGCCCCAGTTCCTGGCGACCTTAGATCCCTGATAAATTTTTCGGCTCACAGGTCAATCAGCCTCTTCCATTTTCATCCTCAATGAAGAGGGGAAAAATCTTTAACTCAGGATGCAGGGCTAGACTTGTGTTTCACAGGCAAAAAGAATTCTTACAGCTTTGACCTGAACAGGAGAATTAAGAACTCCATTGATATTTTTTGTCTTGGTCATTTGTGCTTCGCTGCATAAAATTTCACAATTTATGTTCTTAGGTGATCAAGTGTTGTAACTCAGAGAAGCCAATCCAGTTCAGGCCATATAGCCCATGCGGTAAGGTGCCTGCATCTCATGCAGGAGATACAGGTTTGAGTCCTCAGCACTCTGGGTTTGTGGAAATAACAAATTAAAACAACCTTCCATCGTCTCTTTTTCTTTCTTTTCTCCTCTGCTCACAAAAGAATCAACACTGGAAACAACACCAAATTCAATGCAAAACAATTCCAACCACAAGTCTCAGCAGGATGGTGGGCTCCAAGAGAGCAGTGCTGTCCAGTCACCTGCATTTCTTCAGAGTACTTGTCCCATGAATTCACTCGACTCTCCTTAAGACAGAGGTCACGGTTCTCACATGAGTTTGCTTATGAGGATAATTCTTCAGCACATTCTTCAGCTGCTCATTGTGCATCAGGTCTCAGGAAATTCAAAAATGACCACCGCACATGTACCAGGCACTCTCCAGGCTTCTTGGGCACACTGCTATACTATTTACAATGAAGGGTACTTGCACAATGGAGAACTTTCCACGTGTAAATCAATGTCTCCTGGAAAGACAAAATGTGAACAGAAAAGAGAGCTGCTCTTGACCCTGGAACTTGTCTAACTCATTTGCTTTGTAGAGGCTGGCCTGTGATTTCTTAGCTAGTAAATTTAGGATTTGGAGCAGAATGGATATTACCCTGTATTGATACCATTCAGAAGGTTCATGGGGCACTTACAACCTACTCACCCATTGGTTCTCCAGTGAGGAATGGAGTCCTTTTGTAGACTCTTGTTAATATTGAAGAATATCCTCAAGAGAAGCAGTGCAAGGATTAGTGTTGCATATCCCAGGATCAACTGGCTTAAATTGTAGGTCGTGGTGGAAATTGCTGTGAAGTTGGGAAGGCTTATTCTTATGGTTGATGTGCCAGAAAAAATAGAAACATGGTTCGTGTATTCGGCTGTCCCTTGGGACCAACAGAAAAGAGAAAGGAATATTGAAGGGCATTTTCATTCTCATAAGGGGAATGAGGTTCGTTATTGAAGGTTGCATAGAGAATGAGCGGCCAATAACTACTTCCTGTATTTGTAGTGTATGATGTGGCTGAATATATGTTGCAGTGTTTTGGGTTGACCATGATCGATGGGGAGTTTCCTAGGGTCTCTTACCCTGAAGTTGTTTTCCAGCATCAATTTCCTTCAATGCTTCTGGCCCTCCAAATATCCTGACTGTATTCTTTTGAATATTCAGCTTGGAAGCTTTGAACAATTGCACTTTCTTCTCGGTCTATTTTGAGACTTCCTACTATGCCCTGTGAGACTGTGCATATCATGCCATCTCCAGGCTCTTTGCTCATCCCCAGCTTGTTGTCTACTCCATACTGGGGTTCCTTAAAGGAGTCCTGGCATAAATTCACATGTCCTTTTGACAGAGAGGTATGTATCTGGTGAAGAAGACGTACCATTGTGTGAATAATGTTTGGCATGTCATTTCTGTATCATGTTTAGATTTGATATCACCTTGGAAAAATCCCAGAAGGGTAATTTCAGGATGTAGCATAGTTGTAAGGCAGAAGCCAATGATGAGCTGTCTCGCCTTTGGAGTGAGCACAGAACCACTCTTCTTGCATGTCAGTTTTGAGCTTTCCTCCTTCCAACAGGCTAAGGGAATAACTTCCATCCTCTTCATGAGCCACGAGAGTGTCCACTCACCTTCACATAGAACATGGACATACCATGTCCCTTCTGTCTCCTTTCCATACTTCGTAGTATAGGAGGAGAAACCAGACAGATGGATTGTGATGTGTCCCAAATCAATTATCACCCAAACCATGGCGCTGCACTGCATACTCTTCTGTGGTGAGCACACACCACCCACATCTCCCTGTGTCTGCTAAGCCCCTAGGATAGTTTTCTGACTCTGAAGGAAACCCGGGTGGTTCCAGTCCTGGAGGATTGGGAACAGAGAGCAAATCCTCTGGTGCCAGTGTTAAGATAGTTGACCAACGTGCTCTCAAGCAGCCCTCGGTCCCAGCATCTTCCACTGAATTCCAGGGGTCTAATAGGCTGCATTAGGTGCCAGATGAGCTGCCTGTCAGCAAGATCGGTCCAGTGAATGGAGCACAGCGCCACCTAGTGAACCTGGGTGGAATTGTGGGCTGTCAGACTTCAAAGGGTCCCTTGTCCTGCCTGGATATGGGGATATTTATTGCTCACGGGACTCTATACACCGTAGAGTCTGTTTCCTTGTTGCCCGGGAAACAAAGATAGAATCATTTCTTGAAAAACGCAAGACTCTGTCACCGGCTCCCTTCATCTGTCCTCTAACCCCTTATCTGAGACGCCACATGTTTTGACTGTTGGTATTGAAGTGGCCAGGAGCTGAATGGTCCTGGTTGCCATGGGAACTGTGATGCTTCCGTGTTCTGAGTCCACTATTTTATGACCTCAGGTGGAATCTGGGGTGGAGGTGTAATGTCACTGGAGCCACTCTTCAAAGTTCGCGTTGCTCAAGAATTTGCAAACACTCTGGGGTATGCAAAAAAATGACTTCTCCTTCCGGACTCTTGAAAACACTCGACTTTCATAATCTTTCTACCAATGCCTGCTCCATCCCCTTGATTAGAGGAGTACTAGCATGTGTGCCTCTCCTGTCACAGGAGAACTGTTAACCATTCTTTACGTTTTCTGAGTGGAATTGATTGAAAGGAAATGAATGAAGTATGAATTATATGACTTTAGCCACTTATCACTCTGTAAGAAATCTTCAGAGTAATAACTGAAAACATAATGATGAGAAGATAGAATTTGGATAAGGAATGTTTTCTTTTTGGCACCACGTTTCAATTCTGGTGACCCCAGAACATATTAGCCATCACCACATGCATTTGCCTGTATATATCTCCCACCAGGGACTGACTAAATTGCTGAAGCACTTTCACTGAGGGACACAGGCTTAGAACAGGAACCACAACTTCATTTGGCTCACCAATTCTAGAGATTGTGGGAAAAATCCAGCACCTGAACTGGCTTGTGCATTATGTAAAGCTCTCTGCTCTTTAGAAAATTCAAAACGGAAAATAAGAAAAAAATATTTTCTAGGAAAGTGTCAGTTGATTTTGAATGTAATGTCTACGGATTCATGTGTGAATGATTCCAATATCTCCATTTTTAGTGTCCCATTGAGCATCTTCTCAATCCCACATAGTCCTGCCTCTGCCCCTGTTCCTGGCGACCTTGGATCCCTGATATATTTTTCTGCTCACAGGTCAATCAGCTACTTCCATTTTCGTCCTCAATGAAGAGGGGAAAATCTTTAACTCAGGATGCAGGGCTAGGCTTGTGTTTCACAGGCAAAAAAGATCCTTTCTGCTTTGAGCTGAACAGGAGAATTAAGAACTCCATTGACATTTTTTGTCATGGTCATGAGTGTTTCGCTGCATAAAATTTCACAATTTATGTTCGTAGGTGATCAAGTGTTGTAACTCAGAGAAGCCAATCCAGTGCAGGCCATATAGCCATCCGTAAGGTGCCTGCCTCTCATGCAGGAGATGCGGGTTTGAGTCCTCAGCACTCTGGGTTTGTGGAAATAAAGAAATGAAACCAACCTTCCATCATCTCTTTTTCTTTCTTGTCTCTGCTCACAAACAATCAACACTCTAAACAGCACCAATTTCAATGCAAATCAATTCCAACCACAAGTCTCAGCAGGATGGTGGGCTCCAAGAGAGCAGTGCTGCCCAGTCACCTGCATTTCTTCAGAGTACTTGTCCCATGAATTCACTCGACTCTCCTTAGGACAGAGGTCACGGATCTCACATGAGTTTGCTTATGAGGATAATTCTTCAGCACATTCTTCAGCTGCTCATTGTGCATCAGGTCTCAGGAAATTCAAAAATGACCACCGCACATGTACCAGGCACTCTCCAGGCTTCTTGGGCACACTGCCATACTCTCTTCCAATGAAGGGGACTTGCACAATGGAGCACTTTCCACGTGTAACTCAATGTCTCCTGGAAAAACAAAATGTGAACACAAAAGAGAGCCACTCTTGACCCTGGAACTTCTCTCACACATTTGCTTTGTAGAGGCTTGCCTGTGATTTCTTAGTTAATAAATTTAGGATTTGGAGCAGAATGGATATTACCCTGTATTGATACCATTCAGAAGGTTCATGGGGCACTTACAACCTACTCACCCATTGGTTCTCCAGTGAGGAATGGAGTCCTTTTGTAGACTCTTGTTTATATTGAAGAATATCCTCAAGAGAAGCAGTGCAAGGATTAGTGTTGCATATCCCAGTATCAACTGGCTTAAATTGTAGGTCGTGGTGGAAATTGCTGTGAAGTTGGGAAGGCTTATTCTTATGGTTGATGTGCCAGAAAAAATAGAAAACATGGTTCGTGTATTCGGCTTGTCCCTTGGGACCAACAGAAAAGAGAAAGGAATTTTGAAGGGCAATTTCATTCTCATAAGGGGAATGAGGTTCGTTATTGAAGGTTGCATAGAGAATGAGTGGCCAATAACTACTTCCTGTATTTGTAGTGTATGATGAGACTGAATATATGTTGCAGTGTTTTGGGTTGACCATGATCAATGGGGAGTTTCCTAGGGTCTCTTCTCTGAAGTTGTTTTCCAGCATCAACATCCTTCAATGCTTCTGGCCCTCCAAATATCCTGACTGTATTCTTTTGAATATTCAGCTTGGAAGCTTTGAACAATTCCACTTTCTTCTCGTTCTATTTTGAGACTTGCTATTATGCCCTGTGAGACTGTGCATATCATGCCATCAACAGGCTCTTTCCTCATCCCAGCTTGTTGTCTACTCCATACTGGGGTTCCTTAAAGGAGTCCTGGCATAAATTCACAGATCCTTTTGACAGAGAGGTATGTATCTGGTGAAGAAGATAGACCATTGTGTGAATAATGTTTGGCATGTCATTTCTGTATCATGCTTAGATTTGATATCACCTTGGAAAAATCCCAGAAGGGATAATTTCAGGGTGTAGCGTAGTTGTAAGGCAGCAGCCAATGATGAGCTGTCTCACCTTTGGAGTGAGCACAGAACCACTCTTCTTGCATGTCAGTTTTGAGCTTTCCTCCTTCCAACAGACTAAGGGAATAACTCCATTCTCTCTTCATGATCCACTAGAGCAGCCACTCACCTTCACATAGAACATGGACATCCCATGTCCCTTCTGTCTCCTTTCCATACTTCGTAGTATAGGAGGAGAAACCAGACAGATGGATTGTGATGTGTCCCAATCAATTATCACCCAAACCATGGCGTTGCAGTGCATACTCTTCTGTGGTGAGCACACACCACCCACATCTCCGTGTGGCTGCTAAGCTCCTAGGATAGTTTTCTGACTCTGAAGGAAACCCGGGTGGTTCCAGTCCTGGAGGATTTGGAACAGAGAGCAAATCCTCTGGTGCCAGTGTTAAGATTGTTGACCAACGTTCACTCAAGCAGCCCTCGGTCCCAGCATCTTCCACTGAAATTCCAGGGGTCTAATAGGCTGCATTAGGTGCCAGATGAGCTGCCTGTCAGCAAGATCGGTCCGACCAACGGAGCACAGCGCCACCTAGTGGACCTGGGTGGAATTGCGAGCTGTCAGACTTCAAAGGGATCCCTTGTCCTACCTGGATATGGGGATATTTATTGCTCACGGGACTCTATACACCGTAGAGTCTGTTTCTTGTTAGCCCAGGAAACAAAGATAGAATCATTTCTTGAAAACTCAAGACTCTGTCAAGGATCTCTTCATCGGTCCTCTATAACCTCATGAGACGCCACATGTTTTGAATGTTGGTTTGAAGCGGCCAGGAGCTGAATGGCTCTGGTTGCCATGGAACCGTGATGCTTCCATGTTCTGAGTCCACTCTTTATGACCTCAGGTGGAATCTGGGGTGCATGTGTAATGTCACTGTAGCCACTCTTCAAATTTCAAGTTGTGCAAGGGTTTACAAACACTCTGGGATATGCAAAAAAATGACTTCTCCTTCCGGATCCTTGAAAATACTACGACTTTCACAATCTTCGCTGACCAATGCCTGCTCCTTCCCCTTTGATTAGAGGAGTACTCCCATGTGTGCCTCTCCTGTCACAGGAGAACTGTTAACCATTCTTTACGTTTTTCTGAGTGGAATTGATTGAAACGAAATGAATGAAGTATGAATTATATGACTTTAGCCACTTATCACTCTGTAAGAAATCTTCAGAGTAATAACTGAAAACATAACGATGAGAAGATATAATTTGGATGAGGAATGTTTTCTTTTTGGCACCACATTTTGATTCTGGGACCCCAGAACATATTAGCCATCACCACATGCATTTGCCTGTATATATCTCCCACCTGGGACTGACTAAATTGCTGAAGCACTTTCACTGAGGGACACAGGCTTAGAACAGGAACCACAACTTCATTTGGCTCACCAATTCTAGAGATTGTGGGAAAAATCCAGCACCTGAACTGGCTTGTGCATTATGTCAAGCTCTCTGCTCTTTAGAAAATTCAAAATGGATAATAAGAAAAAAAATATTTTCTAGGAAAGTGTCAGGTGATTTTGAATGTAATGTCTATGGATTCATGTGTGAATGATTCCAATATCTCCATTTTATTGTCCCAATGAGCATCTTCTCAATCCCACATAGTCCTGCCTCTGCCCCTGTTCCTGGCGACCTTTGATCCCTGATATATTTTTCTGCTCACATGTCAATCAGCTACTTCCATTTTCATCCTCAATGAAGAGGGAAATAATCTTTAACTCAGGACGCAGGGCTAGGCTTGTGTTTCACAGGCAAAAAGGGTCCTTACTGCTTTGAGCTGAACAGGAGATTTAAGAACTCCGTTGACATTTTTTGTCTTGGTCATGAGTGCTTTGCTGCATAAAATTTCACATTTTATGTTCGTAGCTGATCAAGTGTTGTAACTCAGAGAAGCCAATCCAGTGCAGGCCATATAGCCCATCCCGTAAGATGCCTGCCTCCCATGTGGGAGATGCGGGTTCCAGTCCTCTGCACTCTGGTTTTGTGGAAATAAACAAATTAAACCAACCTTCCATTGTCTCTTTTTCTTTCGTTTCTCCTCTGCTCACAAAGAATCAACACTGGAAACAACACCAATTTCAATGCAAATCAATTCCAACAACAAGTCTCAGCAGGATGCTAGGCTCCAAGAGAGCAGTGCTGCCCAGTCACCTGCATTTCTTCAGAGTACTTCTCCCATGAATTCACTCGAATCTCCTTAGGACAGAGGTCACGGATCTCACATGAGTTTGCTTATGAGGATAATTCTTCAGCACATTCTTCAGCTGCTCATTGTGCATCAGGTCTCAGGAAATTCAAAAATGACCACTGCACATGTACCAGGCACTCTCCAGGCTTCTTGGGCACACTGCCATACTCTCTTCCAATGAAGGGGACTTGCACAATGGAGCACTTTCCACGTGTAACTCAATGTCTCCTGGAAAAACAAAATGTGAACACAAAAGAGAGCCGCTCTTGACCCTGGAACTTCTCTCACACATTTGCTTTGTAGAGGCTTGCCTGTGATTTCTTAGTTAATAAATTTAGGATTTGGAGCAGAATGGATATTACCCTGTATTGATACCATTCAGAAGGTTCATGGGCACTTACAACCTACTCACCCATTGGTTCTCCAGTGAGGAATGGAGTCCTTTTGTAGACTCTTGTTAATATTGAAGAATATCCTCAAGAGAAGCAGTGCAAGGATTAGTGTTGCATATCCCAGGATCAACTGGCTTAAATTGTAGGTCGTGGTGGAAATTGCTGTGAAGTTGGGAAGGCTTATTCTTATGGTTGATGTGCCAGATAAAATAGAAAACATGGTTCATGTATTCGGCTGTCCCTTGGGACCAACAGAAAAGAGAATGGAATTTTCAAGGGCAATTTCATTCTCATAAGGAGAATGAGGTTCCTTATTGAAGGTTGCATAGAGAATGAGTGGCCAATAACTACTTCCTGTATTTGTAGTGTATGATGTGGCTGAATATATGTTGCAGTGTTTTGGGTTGACCATGATCGATGGGGAGTTTCCTAGGGTCTCTTCTCTGAAGTTGTTTTCCAGCATCAACATCCTTCAATGCTTCTGGCCCTCCAAATATCCTGACTGTATTCTTTTGAATATTCAGCTTGGAAGCTTTGAACAATTCCACTTTCTTCTCGGTCTATTTTGAGACTTGCTATTATGCCCTGTGAGACTGTGCATATCATGCCATCAACAGGCTCTTTACTCATCCCAGCTTGTTGTCTACTCCATACTGGGGTTCCTTAAAGGAGTCCTGGCATAAATTCACAGGTCCTTTTGACAGAGAGGTATGTATCTTGTGAAGAAGATGGACCATTGTGTGAATAATGTTTGGCTTGCCATTTCTGTATCATGTTTAGATTTGATGTCACCTTGGAAAAATCCCAGAAGGGTAATTTCAGGGTGTAGCGTAGTTGTAAGGCAGCAGTCAATGATGAGCTGTCTCGCCTTTGGAATGAGCACAGAACCACTCTTCTTGCATGTCAGTTTTGAGCTTTCCTCCTTCCAACAGGCTAAGGGAATAACTCCATCCTCTCTTCATGATCCACTAGAGCAGCCACTCACCTTCACATAGAACATGGACATCCCATGTCCCTTCTGTCTCCTTTCCATCTTCATAGTATAGGAGGAGAAACCAGACAGATGGATTGTGATGTGTCCCAAATCAATTATCACCCAAACCATGGCGCTGCACTGCATACTCTTCTGTGGTGAGCACACACCACCCACATCTCCGTGTGGCTGCTAAGCCCCTAGGATAGTTTTCTGACTCTGAAGGAAACCCGGGTGGTTCCAGTCCTGGAGGATTGGGAACAGAGGGCAAATCCTCTGGTGCCAGTGTTAAGATTGTTGACCAACGTGCTCTCAAGCAGCCCTCGGTCCCAGCATCTTCCACTGAAATTCCAGGGGTCTAATAGGCTGCATTAGGTGCCAGATGAGCTGCCTGTCAGCAAGATCGGTCTGGTCAATGGAGCACAGCGCAACCTAGTTGACCTGGGTGGAATTGCTAGCTGTCAGACTTCAAAGGGATCCCTTGTCCTGCCTGGATATGGGGATATTTATTGCTCATGGGACTCTATACACCGTAGAGTCTGTTTCCTTGTTGCCCGGGAAACAAAGATAGAATCATTTCTTGAAAAACGCAAGACTCTGTCACCGGCTCCCTTCATCTGTCCTCTAATCCCTCATCTGAGATGCCACATGTTTTGAATGTTGGTTTGAAGTGGCCAGGAGCTGAATGGTCTCTGGTTGCCATGGGAACCGTGATGCTTCCGTGTTCTGAGTCCACTCTTTTATGACCTCAGGTGGAATCTGGGGTGCAGGTGTAATGTCACTGGAGCCACTCTTCAAAGTTCAAGTTGCACAAGGATTTACAAACACTCTGGGGTATGCAAAAAAATGACTTCTCCTTCCGGATCCTTGAAACACTCGACTTTCACAACCTTGCTTACCAATGCCTGCTCCTTCCCCTTTGATTAGAGGAGTACTCCCATGTGTGCCTCTCCTGTCACAGGAGAACTGTTAACCATTCTTTATGTTTTCTGAGTGGAATTGATTGAAACAAAATGAATGAAGTATGAATTATATGACTTTAGCCACTTATCACTCTGTAAGAAATCTTCAGAGTAACAACTGAAAACATAACGATAAGAAGATAGAATTTGGATGAGGAATGGTTTCTTTTTGGCACCACTTTTCCATTCTGTGACCCCAGAACATATTAGCCATCACCACATGCATTTGCTTGTATATATCTCCCACCTGGGACTGACTAAATTGCTGAAGTACTTTCACTGAGGGACACAGGCTTAGAACAGGAACCACAACTTCATTTGGCTCACCAATTCTAGAGATTGTGGGAAAAATCCAGCACCTGAACTGGCTTGTGCATTATGTAAAGCTCTCTGCTCTTAGAAAATTCAAAGTGGAAAATAAGAAAAAAATATTTTCTAGGAAAGTGTCAGTTGATTTTGAATGTAATGTCTACGGATTCATGTGTGAATGATTCCAATATCTCCATTTTAGTGTCCCATTGAGCATCTTCTCAATCCCACATAGTCCTGCCTCTGCCCCTGTTCCTGGCGACCTTGGATCCCTGATATATTTTTCTGCTCACAGGTCAATCAGCTACTTCCATTTTCGTCCTCAATGAAGAGGGGAAATATCTTTAACTCAGGAAGCAGTGCTAGGCTTGTGTTTCACAGGCAGAAAGATCCTTTCTGCTTTGAGCTGAACAGGAGAATTAAGAACTCCATTGACATTTTTTGTCTTGGTCATGAGTGTTTCCCTGCATAAAATTTCACAATTTATGTTCGTAGGTGATCAAGTGTTGTAACTCAGAGAAGCCAATCCAGTGCAGGCCATATAGCCCATCCGGTAAGGTGCCTGCCTCTCATGCAGGAGATGCGGGTTCGAGTCCTCAGCACTCTGGGTTTGTGGAAATAAACAAATGAAACCATCCTTCCATCGTCTCTTTTTCTTTCTTTTCTCCTCTGCTCACAAAAAATCAACACTCGAAACAGCACCAATTTCAATGCAAATCAATTCCAACCACAAGTCTCAGCAGGATGCTGGGCTCCAAGAGAGCAGTGCTGCCCAGTCACCTGCATTTCTTCAGAGTACTTATCCCATGAATTCACTCGACTCTCCTTAAGACAGAGGTCACGGATCTCACATGAGTTTGCCTTATGAGGATAATTCTTCAGCACATTCTTCAGCTGCTCATTGTGCATCAGGTCTCAGGAAATTCAAAAATGACCACCGCACATGTACCAGACACTCTCCAGGCTTCTTGGGCACACTGCCATACTCTCTTCCAATGAATGGGACTTGCACAAGGGAGCACTTTCCACGTGTAACTCAATGTCTCCTGGAAAAACAAAATGTGAACACAATAGAGAGTCGCTCTTGACCCTGCAACTTCTCTCACACATTTGCTTTGTAGAGGCTTGCCTGTGATTTCTTAGTTAATAAATTTAGGATTTGGAGCAGAGTGGATATTACCCTGTATTGATACCATTCAGAAGGTTCATGGGGCACTTACAACCTACTCAGCCATTGGTTCTCCAGTGAGGAATGGAGTCCTTTGTAGACTCTTGTTAATATTGAAGAATATCCTCAAGAGAAGCAGTGCAAGGATTAGTGTTGCATATCCCAGGATCAACTGGCTTAAATTGTAGGTCGTGGTGGAAATTGCTGTGAAGTTGGGAAGGCTTATTCTTATGGTTGATGTGCCAGAAAAAATAGAAAACATGGTTCGTGTATTCGGCTGTCCCTTGGGACCAACAGAAAAGAGAAAGGAATTTTCAAGGGCATTTTCATTCTCATAAGGGGAATGAGGTTCGTTATTGAAGGTTGCATAGAGAATGAGCGGCCAATAACTACTTCCTGTATTTGTAGTGTATGATGTGGCTGAATATATGTTGCAGTGTTTTGGGTTGACCATGATCGATGGGGAGTTCCTAGGGTCTCTTCTCTGAAGTTGTTTTCCAGCATCAACATCCTTCAATGCTTCTGGCCCTCCAAATATCCTGACTGTATTCTTTTGAATATTCAGCTTGGAAGCTTTGAACAATTCCACTTTCTTCTCGTTCTATTTTGAGACTTGCTATTATGCCCTGTGAGAGTGTGCATATCATGCCATCAACAGGCTCTTTCCTCATCCCCAGCTTGTTGTCTACTCCATACTGGGGTTCCTTAAAGGAGTCCTGGCATAAATTCACAGGTCCTTTTGACTGAGAGGTATGTATCTGGTGAAGAAGATAGACCATTGTGTGAATAATGTTTGGCATGTCATTCTGTATCATGTTTAGATTTGATGTCACCTTGGAAAAATCCCAGAAGGGTAATTTCAGGGTGTAGCATAGTTGTAAGGCAGCAGCCAATGATGAGCTGTCTTGCCTTTGGAGTGAGCACAGAACCACTCTTCTTGCATGTCAGTTTTGAGCTTTCCTCCTTCCAACAGGCTAAGGGAATAACTCCATCCTCTCTTCATGATCCACTAGAGCAGCCACTCACCTTCACATAGAACATGGACATCCCATGTCCCTTCTGTCTCCTTTCCATACTTCGTAGTATAGGAGGAGAAACCAGACAGATGGATTGTGATGTGTCCCAATCAATTATCACCCAAACCATGGCGCTGCACTGCATACTCTTCTGTGGTGAGCACACACCACCCACATCTCCATGTGGCTGCTAAGATCCTAGGATAGTTTTCTGACTCTGAAGGAAACCCAGGTGGTTCCAGTCCTGGAGGATTGGGAACAGAGAGCAAATCCTCTGGTGCCAGTGTTAAGATTGTTGACCAACGTGCTCTCAAGCAGCCCTCGGTCCCTTAAACATCCACTGAAATTCCAGGGGACTAATAGGCTGCATTAGGTGCCAGATGAGCTGCCTGTCAGCAACATCGGTCCGACCAAGGGAGCACAGCACCACCTAGTGGACCTGGGTGGAATTGCGAGCTGTCAGACTTCAAAGGGATCCCTTCTTCTACCTGGATATGGGGATATTTATTGCTCACGGGACTCTATACACCGTAGAGTCTGTTTCCTTGTTGCCCGGGAAACAAAGATAGAATCATTTCTTGAAAAACGCAAGACTCTGTCACCGGCTCCCTTCATCTGTCCTCTAAACCCTCATCTGAGATGCCACATGTTTTGAATGTTGGTTTGAAGCAGCCAGGAGCTGAATGGTCTCTGGTTGCCATGGGAACCGTGATGCTTCCGTGTTCTGAGTCCACTCTTTTATGACCTCAGGTGGAATCTGGGGTGCAGGTGTAATGTCACTGGAGCCACTCTTCAAAGTTCAAGTTGCACAGGATTTACAAACACTCTGGGGTGTGCAAAAAATGACTTCTCCTTCCGGATCCTTGAAAACACACGACTTTCACAACCTTGCTTACCAATGCCTGCTCCTTCCCTTTGATTAGAGGAGTACTCCCATGTGTGCCTCTCCTGTCACAGGAGAACTGTTAACCATTCTTTACGTTTTTCTCAGTGGAATTGATTGAAATGAAATGAATGAAGTATGAATTATATGACTTTAGCCACTTATCACTCTGTAAGAAATCTTCAGAGTAATAACTGAAAACATAAGATGAGAAGGTAGAATTTGGATGAGGATTGTTTTCTTCTTGGCACCACGTTTCAATTCTGGTACCCCAGAACATATTAGCCATCACCACATGCATTTCCCTCTATAAATCTCCCACCTGGGACTGGCTAATTTGCTGAAGCACTTTCACTGAGGGACACAGGCTTAGAACAGTAACCACAACTTCATTTGGCTCACCAATTCTAGAGATTGTGGGGAAAATCCAGCTCCTGAACTGGCTAGTGCATTATGTAAAGCTCTCTGCTCTTTGAAAATTCAAAAGGGAAAATAAGAAAAAAAATATTTTCTAGGAAAGTGTCAGGTGATTTTGAATGTAATGTCTACAGATTCATGTGTGAATGATTCCAATATCTCCATTTTATTGTCCCATTGAGCATCTTCTCAATCCCACATAGTCCTGCCTCTGCCCCTGTTCCTGGCAACCTTGGACTCCTGATATATTTTTTCTGCTCACAGGTCAATCAGGTATTTCCATTTTCGTCTTAAATGACAAGGTGAAAATCTTCAACTCAGGACGCAGGGGGAGTCTTGTGTTTCAAATGCAAAAAAGATCCTTACTGCTTTGAGCTGAACAGGAGTATTAAGAAATCCATTGACATTTTTTGTCGTGGTCATGAGTGCTTCGCTGCATAAAATTTCACAATTTATCTTTGTAGGTGATCAAGTGTTATAACTCAGAGAAGTCAATCCAGTGCAGGCCGTAAAGCCCATCCGGTAAGGTGCCTGCCTCTCATCCTGGAGATGCAGCTTCAAGTCCTCAGCACTCTGGGTTTTTGAAAATATACAAAGGAAACCAACTTTCAATGACTCTTTTTCTTTCTTTTCTCCTCTGCTCACAAAACAATCAACACTCCAAACAGCACGAATTTCAATGCAAATCAATTCCAACAAGTCTAAGAGGGATGCTGGTCTCTAAGAGAGCAGTGCTGTCAAGTCACCTGCATTTCTTCAGAGTACTTGCCCCAGGAATTCACTCGACTCTCCTTAGGATAGAGGTCATGGGTCTCACATGAGTTTGCTTATGAGAATAATTCTTCAGCACATTCTTCAGCTGCTCATTGTGCATCAGGTCTCAGGAAATCCAAAAATGACCACCGCACATGTACCAGGCACTCTCCAGGCTTCTTGGGCACACTGCCATACTCTCTTCAAATGAAGGGGAGTTACACAACAGAGCACATCCACGTGTAACTCAATGTCTCCTGGAAAGACAAAAGTGAACAGAAAGGAGAGCCGTTCTTGACCCTGGAACTTCTCTCACACATTTGCTTTGTAGAGGCTTGCCTGTGATTTCTTAGTTAATATATTTTGGATTTGGAGCAGAATGGATATTACCTGTATTGATACCATTCAGAAGGTTCATGGGGCACTTATAACTACTCACCAATATCATTGGTTCTCCAGTGAGGAATGGAGTCCTTTTGTAGACTCTTGTTAATATTGAAGAATATCCTCAAGTGAAGCAGTGCAAGGATTAGTGTTGCATATCCCAGAATCAACTGGCTTAAATTGTAGGTAATGGTGGAAATTGCTGTGAAGTTGGGAAGACTTATTCTTATGGTTGATGTGCCAGAAAAAATAGAAAACATGGTTCATGTATTCAGATGTCCCTTGGGACCAACAGAAAGAGAAAGGAATTTTCAAGGGCATTTTCATTCTCATAAGCGGAATTAGGTTCATTTTTGAGGGTTCCATAGAGAATGAGCAGCCAATAACTACTTCCTGTATTTGTAGTGTATGATGTGGCTGAATATATGTTGTCAGTGTGTTGTGATTGACTATGATCGATGGGTAGATTCCTAGGGTCTCTTTCTGAAGTTGTTTTCCAGCATCAACATCCTTCAATGCTTATGGACCCTCCAAATATCCTGACTGTATTCTTTTGAATATTCAGCTTGAAGCTTTGAACAATTCCACTTTCTCTCGGACTATTTTGAGACTTGCTATTATGCCCTGTGAGACTGTGCATATCATGCCATCAACAGGCTCTTTCCTCATCTCCAGCTTGTTGTCTACTCCATACTGGGGTTCCTTAAAGGAGTCCTGGCATAAATTCACAGGTCCTTTTGACAGAGAGGTATGTATCTGGTGAAGAAGACGGACCATTGTGTGAATAATATTTGGCATATCATTTCTGTATCATGTTTAGATTGATGTCACCTTGGAAAATCCCAGAAGGGTAATTTCAGGGTGTAGCATAGTTGTAAGGCAGCAGCCAAGGATGAGCTGTCTCGCCTTTGGAGTGAGCACAGAACCACTCTTCTTGCATGTCAGTTTTGAGCTTTCCTCCTTCCAACAGGCTAAGGGAATACTCCATCCTCTCTTCATGAGCCACTAGAGCAGCCACTCACATTCACATAGAATATGAACATCCCATGTCCCTTGTGTCTCCTTTCCATATTTCGTAGTATAATAGGAGACACCAGACAGATGGACTGTGATAGGTCCCAAATCAATTATCACCCAAACCATGGCGCTGCACTGAATAATCTTCTGTGGTGAGAACACACCACATCTCAGTGTGGCTGCTAAAGACCCTAGGATACTTTTCTGACTCTGAAGGAAAACCCTGGGTGGTTCCAGTCCTGGAGGATTGGGAACAGAGAGCAAATACTCTGGTGCCAGTGTTAAGATTGTTGACCAACGTGCTCTCAAGCAGCCCTCGGTCCCAGAAACATCCACTAAAATTCCTGGGGTATGGGCTGCATTAGGTGCCAGATGAGCTGCCTCTCAGCAAGATCAGTACGACCAACGGAGCACAGTGCCACCTAGTAGACCTGGGTGGAATTGCGAGCTGTCAGACTTCAAAGGGATCCCTTATCCTACATGGATATGAGGATATTTATTACTCACGGGACTCTATACATGGTAGAGTCTGTATTCTTTTTGCCTGGAAAACAAAGATAGAATCATTTCTTGAAAAACGCAAGACTCTGTCACCGGCTCCCTTCATCTGTCTTCTAACCCCTCATCTGAGACGCCACATGTTTTGAATGTTGGTTTGAAGTGGCCAGGAGCTGAATGGTCTCTGGTTGCCATGGGAACCGTGATGCTTCCGTGTTCTGAGTCCACTCTTTTATGACCTCAGGTGGAATCTGGGGTGCAGGTGTAATGTCACTGGAGCCACTCTTCAAAGTTCAAGTTGCACAAGGATTTACAAATACACTGGGGTATGCAAAAAATTACTTCTCCTGCCGGATCCTTGAAAACACACGACATTCACAACCTTGCTTTCCAATGGCTGCTCCTTCCCCTTTGATTAGAGGAGTACTCCCATGTGTGCCTCTCCTGTCACAGGAGAACTGTTAACCATTCTTTACATTTCTCTGAGTGGAATTGATAGAATCGAAATGAATGAAGTATGAATTATATGACTTTAGCCACTTATCACTCTGTAAGAAGTCTTCAGAGTAATAATTGAAAACATAACGTGAGAAGATAGAATTTGGATGAGGTATGTTTTCTTTTTGGCACCACGTTTCAATTCTGGGATCCCAGAACATATTAGCCATCACCACATGCATTTGCCTCTATATATCTCCCACCTGGGACTGACTAAATTGCTGAAGCACTTTCTCTGAGCGACAGAGGCTTAGAACAGGAACCACAACTTCACTTGGCTCATCAATTCTAGAGATTGTGGGAAAAATCAAGCACCTGAACGGGTTTGTGAATTATGTAAAGCTCTCTGCTCTTTAGAAATTTCAAAATGGAAAATAAGAAAAAAAATATTTTCTAGGTAAGTGTCAGTAGATTTTGAATGTAATGTCTACGGATTCATGTGTGAATGATTCCAATATCTCCATTATTACTGTCCCATTGAGCATCTTCTCCATCCCACATAGTCCTGCCTCTGCCCCATTCCTGGCGACCTTGGATCCCTGATATATTTTTCTGCTCAAAGGTCAATCAGCCTCTTCCATTTTCATCCTCAAAGTAGAGGGGAAAAATCTTTAACTCAGAACGCAGGTGTAGGCTTATGTTTCACAGGCAAAAAAGATCCTTACTGCGTTGAACTGAACAGGAGAATTAAGAACTCCATTGACATTTTTTGTCTTGGTCATGAGTGCTTCCCTGCATAAAATTTCACTATTCATGTTCCTAGGTGATCAAGTGTTGTAACTCAGAGAAACCAATCCAGTGCAGGCCATATACCCATCCGGTAAGTTGCCTGCATCTCATGCTGGAGATGTGGGTTCTTCGAGTCCTCAGCACTCTGGGTTTATGGAAATAACAAATGAAACCAACCTTCCATCTTCTTTTTTTCTTTCTTTTCTCATCTTCTCACAAAAGTATCAACACTTGAAACAGCACCAATTTCATTGCAAATCAATTCCAACAACAAGTCTCAGCAGGATGCTGGGCTCCAAGAGAGCAGTGCTGCCCAGTCACCTGCATTTCTTCAGAGTACTTGTCCCATGAATTCACTCGACTCTCCTTAGGACAGAGGTCACGGATCTCACATGAGTTTGTTTATGAGGATAATTGTTCAGCACATTCTTCAGCTGCTCATTGTGCATCAGGTCTCAGGAAATTCAAAAATGACCACCGCACATATACCAGACACTCTCCAGGCTTCTTGGTCACACTGCCATACTCTCTTCCAATGAAGGGGACTTGCACAAGGGAGCACTATCCACGTGTAACTCAATGTCTCCTGGAAAGACAAAATGTGAACACAAAAGAGAGCCGCTCTTGACCCTGGAACTTCTCTCACACATTTGCTTTGTAGAGGCTTGCCTGTGACTTCTTAGTTAATAAATTTTGGCTTTGGAGCAGAATGGATATTACCTGTATTGATACCATTCAGAAGGTTCATGGGGCACTTAGAACCTACTCACCCAATATCATTGGTTCTCCAGTGAGGAATGGAGTCCTTTTGTAGACTCTTGTTAATATTGAAGAATATCCTCAAGAGAAGAGGTGCAAGGGTTATTGTTCCATATCCCAGGATCAACTGGCTTAAATTGCAGGTTGTGGCAAATATTGCTGTGAAGTTGGGAAGGCTTATATTTATGGTTGATGTGCCAGAAAAACTAGAAAACATGGTTCTTGTATTCGTCTGTACCTTAGGACCAACAGAAAGGGAAAAGAAATTTTAAGGGCATTTTCATTCTCATAAAGGGAATGAGGTTCGTTAATGAAGGTAGCATAGAGAATGAGCAGCCAATAACTACTTTCTGTATTTGTAGGGTATGATGAGACTGAATATATGTTGCAGTGTTTTGGGTTGACCATGATCAATGGGGTGGTTCCTAGGGTCCCCTCTCTGAAGCTGTTTTCCAGCATCAACATCCTTCAATGCTTCTTGCCCTCCAAATATCCTGACTCTATTCTTTTGTATACTCACCTTTGAAACTTTGAACAATTCCACTTTCTTCTCGGTCAATTTTGAGACTTGCTATTATGCCCTGTGAGAGTGTGCATATCATGCCATCAACAGACTCTTTGCTCATCCCCAGATTCTTGTCTACTCCATACTGGGGTTCCTTAAAAGAGTCCTGGCATAAATTCACAGGTCCTTTTGACAGAGAGGTATGTATCTTGTGAAGAATGTAGACCATTGTGTGAATAATGTTTGGCATGTCATTCCTATATCATGTTTAGATTTGATGTCACCTTGGAAAAATCCCAGAAGGGAAATTTCAGGGTGTAGCATAGTTGTAAGGCAGAGGCCAATGATGAGCTGTGTTGCCTTTGGAGTTAGCACAGAACCACTCTTCTTGCATGTCAGTTTTGAGATTTCCTCCTTCCAATAGGCTAAGGGAATATCTCCATCCTTTCTTCTTGAGCCATTAGAGCAGCCACTCACCTTCACATAGAAAAAAGAATCAACACTCGAAACAGCACCAATTTCAATGCAAATCAATTCCAACAACAAGTCTCAGCAGGATGCTGGGCTCCAAGAGAGCAGTCCTGCCCAGTCACCTGCATTTCTTTAGAGTACTTGTCCCATGAATTCACTCGACTCTCCTTAGGACAGAGGTCACGGATCTCACATAAGTTTGTTTATGAGGAAAATTTTTCAGCACATTCTTCAGCTGCTCATTGTGCATCAGGTCTCAGGAATTTCAAAAATGACCACCACACAGGTACCAGACACTCTCCAGGCTTCTTGGTCACACTACCATACTCTCTTCCAATGAAGGAGACTTGCACAAGGGAGCACTTTCCACGTGTAACTCAATGTCTCCTGGAAAGACAAAATGTGAACACAAATAGAGCCGCTCTTGACCCTGCAACTTCTCTCACACATTTGCTTTGTAGAGGCTTGCCTGTGAATTCTTAGTTAATAAATTTTGGATTTGGAGCAGAATGCATATTACCTGTATTGATACCATTCAGAAGTTTCATGGGGCACTTACAACCTACTCACCCAATATCATTAGCTCTCCAGTGAGGAATGGAGTCCTTTTGTAGACTTTTGTTAATATTGAAGAATATCCTCAAGCGAAGCAGAGCAAGAATTAGTGTTGCATATCCCAGGATCAACTGGCTTAAATTGTAGGTTGTGGTGGAAATTGCTGTGAAGTTGGGAAGGATTATTCTTATGGTTGATGTGCCAGAATAAATAGAAACCATGGTTCATGTATTCGGCTGTCCCTTGGGACCAACAGAAAAAAGAAAGGAATTTTCAAGGGCATTTTCATTCTCATCAGGGGAATAAGGTTCGTTATTGAAAGTTGCATACAGAATGAGCGATCAATAACTACTGTCTGTATTTGTAGTGTATGATGTGGCTGAATGTGTCTTGAAGTGTGTTGGGTTGACCAAGATCGATGGGGATTTTCCTAGGTTCTGTTTTCTGAAGTTGTTTTCCAGCATCAACATCCTTCAAAGCTTCTGGTCCTCCAAATATCCTGACTATATTCTTTTGAATATTCATCTGGAAAGCTTTGAACAATTTCACGTTCTTCTCGGTCTATTGAGAGACTTGCTTTATGTCCTGTGAGACTGTGCATACCATGCCATCACCAGGCTTTTTACTCATCCCCAGTTTGTTGTCTACTCCATACTGGGTTTCCTTAAAGGAGTCCTGGCATAAATTCACAGGTCCTTTATACAGAGAGGTATGTATGTGGTGAAGAAGACGGACCATTGTGTGAATAATGTTAGTCATGTCATTTCTGTATCATGTTTAGATTTGATGTCACCTTGGAAAAATCCCAGATTGGTAAATTCAGGGTGTACCTTAGTTGTAAGGCAGCATCCAAAAATGAGCTGTCTTGCCTTTGGAGTGAGCACAGAATGACTCTTCTTTCATGTCAATTTTGAGCTTTTCCCCTTCCAACAGGTTAAGGGAATAACTCTATCCTCTCTTAATGAGCCCCTAGAGCATCCACTCACCTTCACATAGAAAATGGACATCCCATGTCCCTTCTGTCTCCTTTCCATACTTCATAGTATAGGAGGAGAAACCAGACCAATGGATTTTTATGTGTCCCCAATCAATTATCACCAAAACCATGGCGCTGCACTGAGTAATCTTCTGTTGTGAGCACACACCACCCACATCTCCGTGTGGCTGCTAAGCCCCTAGGATAGTTTTCTGACTCTGACGGAAACCTGGGTGGTTGCAGTCCTGGAGGATTGGGAACAGAGAGCAAATCCTCTGGTGCCAGTGTTAAGATTGTTGACCAACGTGCTCTCAAGCAGCCCTCGGTTCCAGCAACTTTCACTGAAATTCTTGCGGTCTAATAGGCTGCATTAGGTGCCAGAAGAGCTGCCTGTCAGCAGGATCGGTCCGACCAATGGAGCACAGCGCCACCTAGTGGACCTGGGTTGGAATTGCGAGGTGTCAGACGTCAAAGGGATCCCTTGTCCTACCTGGATATGGGGATATTTATTGCTCATGGGACTCTATACAACATAGAGTCTGTTTTCTTTTTCCCGGGAAACAAAGATAGAATAATTTCTTGAAAAACGTAAGACCCTGTCACCGGCTCCCTTCATCTGTCCTCTAACCTCTCATCTGAGACCCCACATGTTTTGAATGTTGATTTGAAGCGGCCAGGAGCTGAATGGTCCCTTGTTGCCATGGGAACCGTTGTGCTTCCGTGTTCTGAGTCCACTATTTTATGACCTCAGGTGGAATCTGGGGTGCAGGAGTAATGTCACTGGAGCCACTCTTTAATATTGAAGTTGCACAAGGATTTACAAACATTCTGGGGTATGCAAAAAAATGACTTCTCCTTCCGGATCCTTGAAAACACACGATGACCACAACCTTGCTTACCAATGGCTGCTCCATCCCCTTTGATTAGAGGAGTACTCCCATGTGTGCCTCTCCTGTCACCTGAGAATTGTTAACCATTCTTTACATTTTTCTGAGTGGAATTGATTGAAAGGAAATGAATGAAGTATGAATTATATGACTTTAGCCGCATAACACTCTGTAAGATATCTTCAGAGTAATAGCTGAAAACATAACAATGAGAAGATAGAATTTGGATGAGGAATGTTTTCTTTTTGCTCCACGTTTTGATCCTGGAAACCCAGAACATATTAGCCATCACCCCATGCATTTGCCTGTATATATCTCCCACTTGGGACTGACTAAATTACTGAAGCACTTTCACTTTGGACACAGCACTAGTACAGAAACCACAATTCCATTTGGCTCACCAATTCTAGAGATTTTAGGAAAATCCAGCACCTGAACTGGCTTGTGCATTATGTCAATCTCTCTGCTCTTTCAAAAATTCAGAATGGAATATAAGAAAAAATATTTTCTTGGAAAGTGTCAGTTGATTCTGAATGTAATGTCTATGGATTCATGTGTGAATGATGAGATTATCTCCATTTTTTGTGTCCCATTAAGCATCTCCTCTATCCCACATAGTCCTGCCTCTGCCTCTGTTCCTGGTGACCTTGGATCCCTGATATATTTTTCTGCTCACAGGTCAATCAGCTACTTCCATTTTCATCCTCTATGAAGAGGGGAAAAATATTTAACTCAGAACGCAGGGCTAGGATTGTTTTTCACTGGCAAAAAGATCCTTACTGTTTGAGCTGAACAAGAGAATTAAGAACTCCATTGACATTTTTTGCTTTGGTCATGAGTGATTCACTGTGTAAAATTTCAATATTTATTTGTATAGGTCACCAAGTGTTGTAACTCAGAGCAGCCAATGCAGTGCAGGCAGTTTAACACATCCTTTATGGTGCCAGACTCTCATGCTGGAGATGAGGGTTCAAGTCTTCAGCACTCGGGGTTTGTGGAAATACACAAATGAAACCAACCTTTCATAATCTCTTTTTCTTTCTTTTCTCCTCTGATCACAAAAGAATCAACACTCGAAACAGCACCAATTTCAATGCAAATCAATTCCAACAACAAGTCTCAGCAGGATGCTGGGCTCCAAGAGAGCAGTGCTGCCCAGTCACCTGTATTTCTTCAGAGTACTTGTCCCATGAATTCACTCGACTCTCCTTAGGACAGAGGTCACGGATCTCACATGAGTTTGTTCATGAAGATAATTGTTCAGCACATTCTTCAGCTGCTCATTGTGCATCAGGTCTCAGGAAATTCAAAAATGACCACCACACATATACCAGACACTCTCCAGGCTTCTTGGTCACACTGCCATACTCTCTTCCAATGAAGGGGACTTTCACAAGGGAGCACTTTCCACGTGTAACTCAATGTCTCCTGGAAAGACAAAATGTGAACACAAAAGAGAGTTGCTCTTGACCCTGGAACTTTTCTCACACATTTGCTTTGTAGAGGCTTGCCTGTGACTTCTTAGTTAATAAGTTTTGGATTTGGAGCAGAATGCATATTATCTGTATTGATACCATTCAGAAGGTTCATGGGGCACTTAGAACCTACTCACCCAATATCATTAGTTCTCCAGTGAGGAATGGAGTCCTTTTGTAGTCTCTTGTTAATTTTTAAGAATATCCTCAAGAGAAGCAGTGCAAGGAAAATTGTTCCATATCCGAAGATCAACTGCCTTAAATTGTAGGTCGTGGTGGAAATTGCTGTGACGTTGGGAAGGCTCATACTTATGGTGATGTGCCAGAAAAAGTAGAAAACATGGTTCTTGTATTCGGCTGTCCCTTGGGACCAACAGAAAAAAGAAAGGAATTTTCAAGGGCTTTTTCATTCTCATAAGGGGAATGAAGTTCGTTATTGAAGGTTGCATAGAGAATGAGCAGCCAATAACTACTTCCTGTATTTGTAGGGTATGATGAGAATGAATATATGTTGCAGTGTTTTGGGTTGACCATGATCAATGGGGAGTTTCCTAGGGTCTCTTCTCTGAAGTTGTTTTCCAGCATCAACATCCTTCAATGCTTCTGGCCCTCCAAATATCCTGACTGTATTCTTTAGAACATTCAACTTTGAAGCTTTGAACAATTCCACTTTCTTCTCGGTCAATTTTGCGACTTGCTATTACGCCCTGTGAGACTGTGTATATCATGCCATCACCAGTCTCTTTACTCATCCCCAGCTTGTTGTCTACTCCATACTGAGGTTCCTTAAAGGAGTCATGGCATAAATTCACAGGTCATTTTGACAGAGAGGTATGTATCTGGTGAAGAAGACGGACCACTGTGCGAATAATATTTGGCATGTCATTTCTGTATCATGTTTAGATTTGATTTCACCATCGAAAAATCCCAGATTGGTTATTTCAGGGTGTAGCATAGTTGCAAGGCAGCAGCCAATGATGAGCTGTCTTGCCTTTGGAATGAACACAGAACCGCTCTTCTTGCATGTCAGTTTTGAGCTTTCCTCCTTCCAACAGGCTAAGGGAATAACTCCATCCTCTCTTCATGAGCCAGTAGAGCAGCCACTCCCCTTCACATAGAATATGAACATCCCATATCCCTTCTGTCTCCTTTCCATACTTCGTAGTATAGGAGGAGAAACCAGACCGATGGATTGTGATGTGGCCCCAATCAATTATCACCCAAACCATGGCGCTGCACTGAATAATCTTCTGTGGTGAGTACACACCACCCACATCTCCGTGTGGCTGCTAAGCCCCTATAATAATTTTCTGACTCTGAAAGAAACCCGGTCGTTCCAGTCCTGGAGGATTGGGAACAGAGAGCAAATCCTCTGGTGCCAGTGTTAAGATTGTTGACCAACGTGCTCTCAAGCAGCCCTCGGTTCCAGCAACTTCCACTGAAATTCCTGCGGACTAATAGGCTGCATTAGTTGCCAGATCAGCTGCGTGTCAGCAGGATCGGTCTGACCAGTGGAGCACAGTGCCACCTAGTGGACCTCCGTGGAATTACGAGCTGTCAGACTTCAAAGGGATCCCATGTCCTACCTGGATATTGGAATATTTATTCCTCACGGGACTCTATACACCGTAGAGTCTGATTTCTTTTTGACCGGGAAACAAAGATAGAATCATTTCTTGAAAAACTCAAGACTTTGTCACCGGCTCCCTTCATCTGTCCTCTAACCCCTCATCTGAGACGCCACATGATTTGAATGTTGGTTTGAAGTGGCCAGGAGCTGAATGGTCTCTGGTTGTCATGGGAACCGTGATGCTTCCATGTTCTGAATCCACTATTTTATGATCTCAGGTAGAATCCTGGGTGCAGGTGTAATGTTATTGGAGCCACTCTTCAAAGTTCAATTTGCACAAGGATTTACAAACACTCTGGGATATGCAAAAAAATGACCTCTCCTTCCGGATCCTTGAAAGCACACGACATTCACAACCTTGGTTACCAATGCTTGCTCCTTCCCCTTTGATTAGAGGAGTACTCCCATGTGTGCCTCTACTGTCACAGGACAATTTTTAACCATTCTTTACATTTTTCTGAATAGAATTGATTGAAAGGAAATGAATGAAGTATGAATTGTATGACTTTAGTCACATAACCCACTGTAAGAAAACTTCAGAGTAATAACTGAAAACATAACAATGAGAAGATAGAATTTGCAGGACGAGTGCTTTCCTTTTGGCCCCACGTTTTGTTGCTGGAACCCCAGAACATATTATCCATCACCCCATGCGCTTGCTTGTACATATCTCCCACGTGGGACTGATTAAAGTGCTAAAGAAATTTCACTGAGGGACACAGCCTTAGAACAGGAACCCCAACTCCATTTGGCTCACCAATTCTAGAGCTTTTGGGAAAATCCAGCATCTGAACTGGCTTGTGCATTATGTCAAGCTCTCTGCTCTTTAGAAAATTCAAAATGGAATATAAGAAAAAAAATATTTTTCAGGAAAGTGTCAGTTGATTTTGAATGTAATGTCTACGGATTCATGTGTGAATGATTCCAATATCTCCATTTTTTGTGTCCAATTGAGCATCTTCTCAATCCCACATAATCCTGTGTCAGCCCCTGTTTCTGGCGACTTTGGATCCTTGATATATATTTCTGCTCACAGGTCAATCACCTACTTTCATTTGCATCCTCTATGAAGAGTGGAAAAATCTTTATCTCAGGACGCAGGGTTAGGCTTGTGTTTCACTGGCAAAAAAGATCCTTACTGTTTGAGCTGAACAGGAGAATTAAGAACTCCACTGACATTTTTTGCTTTGGTCATGAGTGCTTCACCTCATAAAATTTCACAATTTATTTTTGTAGGTGACAAAGTGTTGTAACTCAGAGCAGCCAATGCAGTGCAGGCCATATAACACATCCTTTATGGTGCCTAACTCTCATGCTGGAGATGTGGGTTCGAGTCCTCAGCACTCAGGGTTTGTGGAAATAAACAAATGAAACCAACATTTCATAGTCTCTTTTTCTTTCTTTTCTCCTCTGCTCAAAAAAGAATCAACACTCGAAACAGCACCAATTTCAATGCAAATCAATTCCAACAACAAGTCTCAACAGGATGCTGGGCTCCAAGAGAGCAGTCCTGCCCAGTCACCTGCATTTCTTCAGAGTACTTGTCCCATGAATTCACTCGACTCTCCTTAGGACAGAGGTCACGGATCTCACATGAGTTTGTTTATGAGGATAATTGTTCAGCACATTCTTCAGCTGCTCATTGTGCATCAGGTCTCAGGAAATTCAAAAATGACCACCGCACATATACCTGACACTCTCCAGGCTTCTTAGTCACACTGCCATACTCTCTTCCAATGAAGGGGACTTGAACAAGGGAGCACTTTCCACGTGTAACTCAATGTCTCCTGGAAAGACAAAATGTGAACACAAAAGAGAGCCGCTCTTGACCCTGGAACTTCTCTGACACATTTGCTTTGTAGAGGCTTGCCTGTGACTTCTTAGTTAATAAATTTTGGATTTGGAGCAGAATGGATATTACCTGTATTGATACCATTCAGAAGGTTCATGGGGCACTTAGAACCTACTCACCCAATATCATTGGTTCTCCAGTGAGGAATGGAGTCCTTTTGTAGACTCTTGTTAATATTGAAGAATATCCTCAAGAGAAGCAGTGCAAGGAAAATTGTTCCATATCCGACGATCAACTGCCTTAAATTGTAGGTCGTGGCGGAAATTGCTGTGACTTTGGGAAGGCTTATATTTATGGTTGATGTGCCGGAAAAAGTAGAAAACATGGTTCTTGTATTCAGCTGTCCCTTGGGACCAACAGAAAAAAGAAAGGAATTTTCAAGGGCTTTTTCATTCTCATAAGGGGAATGAAGTTCGTTATTGAAGGTTGCATAGAGAATGAGCAGCCAATAACTACTTCCTGTATTTGTAAGGTATAATGAAACTGAATATATGTTGCAGTGTTTTGGGTTGACCATGATCAATGGGGAGTTTCCTAGGGTCTCTTCTCGGAAGATGTTTTCCAGCATCAACATCCTTCAATGGTTCTGGCCCTCCAAATATCCTGACTGTATTCTTTTGAATATTCAACTTTGAAGCTTTGAACAATTCCACTTTCTTCTCAGTCAATTTTGAGACTTGCTATTATGCCCTGTGAGACTGTGCATATCATGCCATCACCAGTCTCTTTACTCATCCCCAGCTTGTTGTCTACTCCATACTGAGGATCCTTAAAGGATTCATGGCATAAATTCACAGGTCATTTTAACAGAGAGGTATGTATCTGGTGAAGAAGACAGACCACTGTGCGAATAATGTTTGTCATGTCATTTCTGTATCATGTTTAGATTTGATGTCACCTTGGAAAAATCCCAGATTGGTAATTTCAGGGTGTAGCATAGTTGTAAGGCAGCAGCCAATGATGAGCTGTCTTGCCTTTGGAGTGAACACAGAACCACTCTTCTTGCATGTCAGTTTTGAGCTTTCCTCCTTCCAGCAGGCTAAGGGATTAACTCCATCCTCTCTTCTTGAGGCACTAGAGCAGCCACTCACCTTCACATAGAATGTAGACATCCCATATCCCTTCTGTCTCCTTTCCATACTTCGTAGTATAGGAGGAGTAACCAGACAGATGGATTGTGATGTGTCCCCAATCAATTATCACCCAAACCATGACGCTGCACTGAATAATCTTCTGTGGTGAGAACACACCACCCACATCTCTGTGTGGCTGCTAAGCCCCTAGGATAGTTTTCTGACTCTGAAGGAAACCCGGGTGGTTCCAGTCCTGGAGGATTGGGAACAGAGAGCAAATCCTCTGGTGCCAGTGTTAAGATTGTTGACCAACGTGCTCTCAAGCAGCCCTCGGTTCCAGCAACTTCCACTGAAATTCCTGCGGACTAATAGGCTGCATTAGGTGCCAGATGAGCTGTGTGTCAGCAGGATCGGTCCGACCAGTGGAGCACAGTGCCACCTAGTGGACCTCGGTGGAATTACGAGCTGTCAGACTTCAAAGGGATCCCTTGTACTACCTGGATATTGGAATGTTTATTCCTCACGGGACTCTATACACCGTAGAGTCTGATTTCTTTTTGCCCGGGAAACAAAGATAGAATCATTTCTTGAAAAACGCAAGACTCTGTCACTGGCTTCCTTCATCTGTCCTCTAACCCCTCATCTGATATGCCACATATTTTGAATGTTGGTTTAAAGTGGCCAGGAGCTGAATGGTCTCTGATTGCCATAGGAACCGTGATGCTTCCGTGTTCTGAGTCCACTCTTTTATGACCTCAGGTGGAATCTGGGTTGCAGGTGTAATGTCACTGGATGCACTCTTCAAAGTTCAAGTTGGGCATGGATTTACAAACACTCTGGGGTATGCCAAAAAGTGACTTCTCCTTCTGGATCCTTGAAAACACACGACTTTGAAAACCTCAATGACAAATTCCTGCTCCTTCCCCTGTGATTAGAAGAGTACCCCCATGTGTGCCTCTCCTGTCACAGAATAACTGCTAATCATTCTTTATATTTTTCTGAGAGGAATTGTTTGAAATGAAATGAATGAAGTATCAATTATAGGTCTTTAGCCACTTATCACTCTGTAATATATCTTCAGAGTATTAACTGAAATCATATCGAGGAGTAGATAGAATTTGGATGAGGAATGTTTTGTTTTTGGACAACGTTTCGATTCTGGTACCTCAGAACATATGTTCCATCACCACATGCATTTGCCTGTTTATATCTCCCACCAGGGTCAGACTAAATTGCTGAAGCACTTTCATTGAGGGACACAGGCTTAGAACAGGAACCACAACTTTATTTGACTCACCAATTCTGGGGTTTGTGGGAAAAATCCAACACCTGGAATGGCTTGTGCATTATGTAAAGCTCTCTGGTATTTAGAATTTTTCAAAGGAAAGGTCATAAGGGAAAATAAGAAAAAATATTTTCTAAAACAGTGTGAATTGATTTTGAATGTAATGTCTATGGATTCATGTGTGAATGATTCCAATATCTCCATTTTTAGTGTCCCATTGAACATCTTCTCAATCCCACATAGTCCTGCCTCTGCCCCTCTTCCTTGAGACCTTGGATCCCTGATATAATTTTCTGCTCAAAGGTCAATCAGCTACTTCCATTTTCATCCTCAATGAAGAGGGGAAAAATCCTTAACTCAGGATGCAGGCTAGGCTTGTGTTTCACAGGCAAAGAAGATTCTTACTGCTTTGTGGTGAACAAGAGAATTAAGAAATCCTTTGACATTGTTTGCCTTGGTCATGAGTGCTTCGATGCATAAAATTTTACAATTTATGTTCGTAGGTGATCAAATGTTTTATCTAAGAGAAGCCAATACAGTGCAGACCATATAGCCCATCTGGTATGGTGCCTGCCTCTCATACTGGGGAAGCGGGTTCCATTTTCCAGCAATCTAGGTTTGTGGAAATAAACAAATGAAACCAACCTTCCATCGTCTCTTTTTCTTTCTTTTTTCCTCTGCTCACAAAAGATTCATCACTTCAAACACCACCTATTTCAATGCAAATCCATTCCACCAACAAGTCTCAGCAGGATGCTGCCTCCAAGAGATCAGTGCTGCTCAGTCACCTGCATTTCTTCAGAGTACTCGTTTTCAGGAATTCACTCGAATCTCCTTAGGACAGAGGTCACGGGTTTCACAAGAGTTTGCTTATGAGGATAATTCTTCAGCACTTTCTTCAGTTGCTCATTGTGCATCGGGTTTCAGGAAATTCAAAAATGACAACCTCACTTGCACTAGGCAATCTCCAGGCTTTTTGGACACACTGCCATGCTCTCTTCAAATGAAGGGGACTTGCACAATGGAGCACTTTCCACATGCAACCCAATGTCTCCTGGAAAGTCAAAATGTGAACACAAAAGATAGCGCTCTTGACCCTGGAACTTCTCTCACACATTTGCTTTGTAGAGGCTTGCCTGTGACTTCTTAGTGAATAAATATCGGATTTGGGGCAGAATGGATATTACCCTGTATTGATACCATTCAGAAGGTTCATGGGGCATTTACAACCTACTCACTCAATATCATTGGTTCTCCAGTGAGGAATGGAGCCCTTTTGTAGACTCTTGTGAATATTGAAGAATATCCTCAAGAGAAGCAGTGCATGAATTAGTGCTGCATATCCCAGGATCAACTGGCTTAAATTGTAGGTCGTGGGGAAAATTGTGGTGAAGTTGGGAAGGCTTCTTCTTATGGTTGTTGTGCCAGAAAAAAGAGGAACCATGGTTCATGTATTCGGCTGTCCCTTGGGAACCACAGAAATAAACAGAAATTTTCAATGGCATTTTCATTCTCATAAGAGGAATGAGGTTTGTTATTGAAGGTTGCGTAGAGAATGAGCGGCCAATATCTACTTCCTGTATTTGTAGTGTATGATGTGGCTGAATATATATTGTAGTGTTTTGTGTTGAGCATGATTGGTGGGTAGTTTCCTAGGGTCTCTTCTCTAAAGTTGTTTTCCAGCATCAACATCCTTCAATGCTTCTGGCCCTCCAAATATCCTGACTCTCTCCTTTTGAATATTCAGCTTGGAAGGTTTGAACACTTCCACTATCATCATGGTCTATTTTCAAACTTGCTATTGTGCCCTGTGACACTGTGCAAATCATGCCATCACCAGGCTCTTCACTCATCCCCAGCTTGTTGTCTGCTCCATACTGGGTCTCCTTAACAGAGTCCTGGCAAAATTTCACAGGCCCTTTTGAGAGAGAGGTATGTATCTGGTGATGAAGACGAACATCATGTGAATAATGATTGGCAGGTCATTTCTGTATCATGTTTAGATTTGATGTCACCTTGGAAAAATCCCAGAAGGTTAGTTTCAGGGTTCAGCCTAGTTGTAAGGCAGCAGCCAATGATGAGATGTCTCCCCTTTGGAGTGAGCACAGAACCACTCTTCTTGCATGTCAGCTTTGAGCTTTCCTCCTTCCAACAGGCTAAGGGAATAACTCCATCCTCTCTCTCATGAGCCACTAGAGCAGCCACTCACCTTCACATAGAATATGGACATCCCTTGTCCCATCTGTCTCCTTTCCATACTTCGTTGTATAGGAGGAGAAATAGGACAGATGGAATGTGATGTGTCCCAAATCAATTATCACGCAAACCATGGCGCTGCACTGCATAATCTTCTGTGGTGAGCACTCACCACCCATCTCTCCATGTTGGTGCTAGGCCCCTGGATAGTTTTGTTACTCTGAAAGAAACCCGGGTGTTTCCAGTCCTGGAGGATTGGGAACAGAGAGGAAATCCCCTGGTGCCAGTGTTAAGATTGTTGACCAACGTGCTCTCAAGCAGTCCTCGGTCCCAGCTTCTTCCACTGAAATTCCTCGGGTCTAATAGGCTGCATTAGGTGCCAGATGAGCTGCCTGTCAGCAAGATCAGTACGGCCAACGGAGCACAGCTAAACCTAGAGGACCCGGGTGGAATTGCGAGCTGTCCGACTTCAATGGGATCCCTTTTCCTGCCTGGATATGGGGTAATTTAATGCTCATGGGACTCTATACACCGTAGAGCCTGTTTCCTTGTCACTCGGGAAACAAGGATTGAATCATTTCTTGAAAAACACAAGACTCTCTCACCCACTCCCTTCATCTATCCTCTAACCCCTCTTCAGAGACGCCACATGTTTTGAATGTTGGTTTGAAGCAGCCAGGAGCTGAATGGTCTCTGGTTGCCATGGGAACCATTATCCTTCCGTGTTCTGAGTCTGCTTCTTAATGACCTCAGGTGGAATCTGGGGTGCAGGTGTAATGTCACTGGAGCCACTCTTCAAAGTTCAAGTTGCACATGACTACAGGAATGCTCTTGGGTATGCAAAAAATGACTTCTTCTTCCAGATCCTTGAAAACACAGGACTTTCACAACCTCGCTGACCAATGGCTGCTCCTTCTGTTTTGATTAGAGGAGTACTCCCATGTGTGCCTCCCCTGTCACAGAAGAACTGCTAACCATTCTTTACTTTTTTCTGAGTGGAATTGATTGAAAAGAAATGAATGAAGTATGAATTATATGACTTTAGCCACTTATCACTCTGTAATAATTCTTCAGAATATCAACTGAAAATTTATCGAGGAGAAGATTGAATTTGGATGAGGAAAGTTTTCTTTTTGGCTCCACGTTTCGATTCTGGGACCCCAGAACATATGAGCCATCACCACATGCATTTGCCTGTTTATATCTCCCACCAGGGTCTGACTAAATTGCTGACGCACTTTCACTTAGGGACTCAGGCTTAGAACAGGAACCACAACTTCATTTGGATCACCATTTCTTGGGATTGTGGGAAAAATCCAGCACCTGAACTGGCTTGTGCATTATGTAAAGCTCTCTGGTCTTTAGAATTTTTCAAAGGAAATGTCAAAAGGGAAAATATGAAAAAAATATTTTCTAAAAAAGTGAGAGTTGATTTTGAATGTAATGGCTAGGGATTCATGTTTGAATGATTCCAATATCTGCATTTATAGTGTCCCATTGAGCATCTTCTCAATCCCACATAGTCCTGCCTCTGCCCCTGTTCCTGGCGTCCTCGGATCCCTGATATATTTTTTGCTCACAGGTCAATCAGCTACTTCCATTTTCATCCTCAATGAAGAGGGGAAAAATCTTTAACTCAGGACGCAGGGCTAGGCTTGTGTTTCACAGGTAAAAAATATCCTTACTGCTTTGAGGTGAGCAGGAGAATTAAGAACTCCATTGACATTTTTTGTCTTGGTCATGAGTGCTACGCTGCATAAAATTTCACAATTTATGTTCATAGGTGATCAAGTGTTTTATCTCAGAGAAGCCAATACAGTGCAGACCATATAGCCCATCCGGTATGGTGCCTGTCTCTCATGCTGGAGACATGAGATCGCATCCCCAGCACTCTGGGATTGTGGAATAACAAACAAATGAAACCAACCTTCCATCTTCTCTTTTTCTTTCTTTTCTCCTCTGCTCACAAAAGAATCAACACTCCAAACACCACCAATTTCAATGCAAATCAATTCCACCAACAAGTCTCAGCAGGATGCTGGGCTCCAAGAGAGCAGTGCTGCCCAGTCACCTGCATTTCTTCAGAGTACTTGTTCCATGAATTCACTGGACTCTTCTTAGGACAGTGGTCATGGGTCTCACATGAGTTTGCTTATGAGGATAATTCTTCAGCACTTTCTTCAGCTGCTCAATGTGCATCAGGTTTCAGAAAATTCAAAAATGACCATGGCACTTGTACCAGGCACTCTCCAGGCTTCTTGGACACACTGCCATACTCTCTTCCAATGAAGGGGACTTGCACAGCAAAGCACTTTCCACGTGTAACTCAATGTCTCCTGGAAAGTCAAAATGTGGACACAAAAGAGAGCCGCTCTTGACCCAGGAACTTCTCTCACACAATTGCATTGTAGAGGATTGCCTGTGATTTCTTAGTGAATAAATTTAGGATTTGGGGCAGAATGGATATTACCCTGTATTGATACCATTCAGAAGGTTCATGGGGCATTTACAACCTACTCACCCAATATCATTGGTTCTCCAGTGAGGAATGGAGCCCATTTGTAGACTCTTCTTAATATTGAAGAATATCCTCAAGAGAAGCAGTTCATAGATTAGTGTTGCATATCCCAGGGTCATATGGCTTAAATTGTAGGTCGTGGGGGAAATTGCTGTGAAGTTGGGAAGGCTTCTTCTTATGGTTGTTGTGCTGGAAAAAATAGGAATCATGGTTCGTGTATTCAGCTGTCACTTGGGAGCAACAGAAGAGAGACAGAAATTTTTAAGTACATTGTCATTTCAAAAGGTGAATGAGGTTCGTTATTGAAGGCTGCATAGAGATTGAACGGCCAATAACTACCTCATGTATTTGTAGTGTATGATGTGGCTGAATATATGTTGTAGTGTTTTGGGTTGACCATGATCAATGGTGAATTTCCTAGTGTCTCTTCTCTGATGTTGTTTTCCAGCATTGACATCCTTCAATGCTTCTGGCCCCCCAAATATCCTGACTCTCTTCTTTGAATATTCAGCTTGGAAGCTTTGAACAATTCCACTTTCATCACGGTCTGTTTTCAAACTTGCTATTATGCCCTGTGAGACTGTGCAAATCATGCCATCACCAGGCTCTTCACTCATCCCCAGCTTTTTTTCTGCTCCATACTGGGTCTTGTTAAAGGAGTCCTGGCAAAATTTCACAGGCCCTTGGGACAGAGAGGTATATATCTGGTCAAGAAGACGGACCATTGTATGAATAATATTTGGCATGTCATTTCTGCATCTTGTTTACATTTGATGTCTCCTTGGAGAAATCCCAGAAGGCTACTTTTAGGGGTGCAGCCTAGTTGTAAGACAGCAGCCAAGGATGATATATCTTGCCTTTGGAGTGAGCACAGAACCACTCTCCATGCATGACAGGTTTGAGCTTTCCTCCTTCCAAAATGCTGTGGGAATGACTTTCTCCTTTCTTCATGAGCCACCAGAGAAGCCACTCACTTTCACATAGAAAATGGACATCCCATGCCCCATCTGTCTCCTTTCCATACTTTGTAGTATTGGAGGAGAAACCAGACAGATGGATTGTGATGTGTCCAAAACAAATATCACCCAAGCCATGGGGCTGCACTGCATATTCTTCTGTTGTTAGCATGCACCACCCATTTCTCTGTGTGGCTCCTAGGCCCCTAGACTAGTTTTCTGATTCCTAAGGAAACCCTGGTGTTTTCAGTCCTGGAGGATTGGGTACGGAGGGCAAATCCTCTTGTGCCAGTGTTAAGATTGTTGACCAATGTGCTCTCAAGCAGCCCTCGGTCCCAGCTTCTTCCCCTGAAATTCCTCAGGTCTAATAGGCTGCATTAGGTGCCAGATGAGCTGCCTGTCAGCAAGATGGGTACGGCCAACGGAGCACAGCGAAACCTAGAGGACCCGGGTGGAATTGCGAGCTGTCCGACTTCAATGGGATCCCTTGTCCTGCCTGGATATGGGGAAATTTATTGCTCACGGGACTCTATACACCGTAGAACCTGTTTCCTTGTTGCCTGGGAAAAGAGGATAGAATCATTTTTCAAAAACGCAAGACTCTCTCACCGCTCCCTTCATCTATCCTCTAAACCCTCATCTGAGACGCCACATGTTTTGAATGTTGGTTTGAAGCGGCCAGGAGATGAATGGTCTCTGGTTGCCATGGGAACCGTGATGCTTCCCTGCTCTGAGTTCGCTCCTTTATGACCTCAGGTGGAATCTGGGGGCCAGGTGTAATGTCACGGGATCCACTCTTCAAAGTTCAATTTGTGCAAGGCTTTACAACCACGCTGGGGTATGCAAAAAAAATGACTTCTCCTTCCGGATCCTTGCAAACACACGACTTTCACAACCTAGCTGAACAATGGCTGCTCCTTCCCCTTTGATTAGAGGAGTACTCCAATATGTCCCTCTCCTGTCACAGGAGAACTGCTAACAATTCGTCACATTTTTCTGAGTGGAATTGATTGAACCGAAATGAATGAAGTATCAATTATATGACTTTAGCCACCTATCTCTCTGTAATAAATCTTGAGAGAAAAACTGAAGACATAACAAGGAGAAGATAGAATTTGGATGAGGAATGTTTTCTTTTTGCCGCCATGTTCCGATTCTGGGAGCCCAGATCATATGAGCCATCACCACATGCATTTGTCTGTTTATATCGTCCACCAGGGTCTGACAAAATTGCTGAAGCACTTTCACTGAGGGACACAGGCTTAGAACAGGAGCCACAACTTCATTTGACTCACCTGTTCTGGAGATTGTGGGAAAAATCCAGCACCTGAACTGGCTTGTGCATTATGTAAAGCTCTGTGCTCTTTAGAATTTTTCAAAGGAAATGTCAAAAGGGAAAGTAAGAAAAAAATATTTTCCAAGAAAGTGTCAGTTGATTTTGAATGTAATGGCTAGGGATTCCTGTGTGAATGATTCCTATATCTTCATTTTTAGTCACCCATTGAGCCTCTTCTAAATCCCATATATTCCTGCCTCTGCCCTTGTTCGTGGTGTCCTTGGATCACTGATAAATTTTTCAGCTCACAGATTAATCAGCTACTTCCATTTTCATCCTCAATGAAGAGGGGAAACAACATTAACTCAGGACGCAGGGCTAGGCTTGTGTTTCACAGGCAAAAAAGATCCTTACTGCTTTGAGGAGAACAGAAAAATTAAGAACTCCATAGACTTTTTTTGTCTTGGTCATGAGTGCTTCCCTGCATAAAATTTCACAATTTATGTTCATAGGTGATCAAGTGTTGCAACTCAGAGAAGCCATTCCAGTGCAGGCCATATAGGTCATCTCGTTGAAAGCCTGCCTCTCATGTTGTAGACTTGGTTGGAATCCCCAGCACTCTGGGATTGTGGAATAACAAACAAATGAAACCAACCTTCCATCGTCTCTTTTTCTTTCTTTTCTCCTCTGCTCACAAAAGAATCAACACTCGAAACAGCACCAATTTCAATGCAAATCAATTCCACCAACAAGTCTCAGCAGGATGCTGGGCTCCAAGAGAGCAATGCTGCACAGACACCTGCATTTCTTCACAGTACTTGTTCCATGAATTCACTCGACTCTCCTTAGGACAGAGGTCACGGGTCTCGCATGAGTTTGCTTATGAGCATAATTCTTCAGCACATTCTTCAGCTGCTCATTGTGCATTGCTTTCAGCAAATTCAAAAATGAGCACCGCACTTGTACCTGGCACTCTCCAGGCTTCTTGGACACACTGTCATACTATCTTCCAATGAAGGCGACTTGCACACCGGAGCACTTTCCACATGTAACTCAATGTCTCCAGGAAAGTCAAAATGTGAACACAAAACAGAGCCGTTCTTGACCCTTTAATTTCTCTCACACATTTGCTTTGTAGACGCTTGCCTGTGATTGCTTAGTTAATAAATTTTGGATTAAGTGCAGAATGGTTATTAGCCTGTATTGATACCATTCAGAAGGTTCATGGGGCATTTACAACTACTCACCCAATATCATTGGTTCTCCAGTGTCAAGAGGAAAGGAGCCATTTGTAGACTCTTGTTAATATTGAAGAATATCCTCAAGAGAAGCAGTGATGGATTAGTTTTGCATATCCCAGGATCAACTGGCTTAAATTGTGGATCTTGTGGGAATGTGCATTGAAGTTGGGAAGGCTTATGCTTATGATTGTTGTGCCAGAAAAAATAGGTATCATGGTTTGTGTATTCAGCTGTCCCTTGGGAGCAACAGAAAAGAGACAGAAATTTTCAAGACATTGTCATTTTCAAAAGGGGATGAGGTTCGTTATTGAAGGCTGCATAGAGAATGAGCAGTCAATAACTACTTCCTGTATTTGTAGTTTATGATGTGGTTGAATATATGTTGTAATGTTTGCTTTGACAATGATCGATGGCGAGTTTCATAGGGTTTCTTCTCTGAAGCTCTTTTGCAGCATCAACATCCTTCAATGCTTCTGGCCCCCCAAATATCCTGACTCTCTTCTTTTGAATGTTCAGCTTGGAAACTTTGAGCAATTCCACTTTCAGCACGGTCTTTTTTCAAACTTGCTATTATGCCCTGTGAGACTGTGCAAATCATGCCATCACCAAGCTGTTCACTCATCCCCAGCTTGTTGTCTGCTCCATACTGGGGTTTCTTAAAGGAGTCCTGGCAAAATATCACAGGCCCTTGTGACAGAGAGGTATGTATCTGGTCAAGAAGAGAGACCATTGTGTGAATAATATTTGGTATGTCATTTCTGCATCATGTTTAGATTTGATGTCACCTTGGAAAAATCCCAGAAGGCCAGTTCGGGGTGCAAACTAGTTGTAAGGCAGCAGCCAATTATGAGATGTCTCACCTTTGGAGTGAGCACAGAACCACTCTCCTTGCATGTCAGGTTTGAGCTTTCCTCCTTCCAACATGCTGTGGGTATGACTCCATCCTCCCTTCATGAGCCACCAGAGAAGCCACTCACCTTCACATAGAACATGGACATCCCATGTCCCTTCTCTCTCCTTTCCATACTTCATAGCATAGGAGGAGATACCAGACAGATGGAATGTGATGTGTCCCAAATCAATTATCACCCAAACCATGGCTCTGCACTGCATACTCTTCTATGGTGAGCACTCACCGCCCATCTCTCCATGTGGCTGCTAGGCCCCTATGCTACTTTTCTGACTCTGAAGTTAACCCGGGTGGTTCCAGTCCTAGAGGATTGGGAACGGAGGGCAAATCCTCTGGTGCCAGTGTTAAGATTGTTGACCAACGTGCTCTCAAGCAGTCCTCGGTCCCAGCTTCTTCCACTGAAATTCATGGGGTCTAATAGGCTGCTTTAGGTGCCAGATGAGCTGCCTGTCACCAAGATCCCTTGGGACAACGGAGCACAGCGCCACCTCTTGGACCTGGGTGGAATTGCGAGTTGTCCCACTTCAATGGGATCCCTTGTCCTGCCTGGATATGGGGAAATTTATTGCTCACGGGACTCTATACACCATAGAGTCTGTTTCCTTGTTGCCCGGGAAACAAGGATAGAATCGTTTCTTCAAAAACCCAAGACCCTGGCACCCGCTTCCTTCATCTATCCTCTAACAACCTCATCTGAGCTGCCACATATTTTGAATGTTGGTTTGAAGCAGCCAGGAGCTGAATGGTCTCTGGTGGCCATGGGAACCGTGATGCTTCCGTGTTCTGACTCCGCTAATTTATGACCTCAGGTGGAATCTGGGGTGCATGTGTAATATCAATGTAGTCACTCTTTAAATTTCATGTTGTGCAAAGCTTTACAAACCCTCTGGGTTTTGCAAAAAAATGACTTCTCCTTCTGGATTCTTTATTTTTTTTGTAAACAAATCAAATGGGATACATGTTGTTTCTCTGTTTGTACATGGCGTAAAGGCATACCATTTTTGTAATCATAAATTTACATAGGGTAATATTGTTTGATTCATTCTGTTATTTTTTCCCTTCCCCCACCCCTCCACCCCTCCTTTCCTCTATACAGTCCTTCCTTCCTCCATTCTTGCTCCCCTCCCTAACCCTAACTCTAACCCTAACAGTAACTCCTCCCACCCCCCATTATATGTCATCATCCACTTATTAGTGATATCATTCTTCCTTTGGCTTTTTGCGATTGGCTTATCTCACTTAGCATGATATTGTCCAATTTCATCCATTTGCCTGCAAATGCCATAAATTTATCATTCTTTATGGCAGAGTAATATTCCATTTTGCTCAACATTTCTTCATATTGTGGGAAAAATCCAGCACCTGAACTGACTTGTGCATTATGCACAGTTCTCTGTTCTGTAGAATATTTCAAAGGAATGGTCAAAATGAAAAATAAGAAAAAATGTACTTTTTAGGAAAGTGTCAGTTGATTTTGAACGTAATGGCTAGGGATTCATGTGCAACGATTCCAGTACCTCCATTTTTAGTCACCAATTGAACATCTTCTCAATCCCGCCTAGTCCTGCCTCTTCCCCTGTTCCTGGCGTCCTCGGATCCCTGATATATTTTTCTGCTTACAGGTCAATCAACTACTTCCATTTTCATCCTCAATGAAGAGGGGAAAAATCTTTAACTCCGGACACAAGTTTAGTCTTGTGTTTCACAGTCAATAAAGTTCCTTACTGCTTTGATGTGAATAGGAGAACTAAGAACACCATACACATTGTTTGTCTTGTTCATGAGTGCTTCGCTGCATAAAATTTCACAAATTATGTACGTAGGTGATTAAGTTTTGTAAATCAGAGAAGCCATTACAGTGCTGTCCATAAAGCCCATCTCGTAGAGTGCCTTCATCTCATGCTGAACACAGGGGTTTGAGTACCCAGCATTCTGGGATTGTGGAAATAACAAACAAATGACACCAACCTTCCATCGTCTCTTTTTCTTTCTTTTCTCCTCTGCTCACAACAGAATCAACACTCAAAACAGCACCAAATTCAATAGAAACCAATTCCACCAACAACACTCAGCAGGCTACCAGCCTCCAAGAGGGCAGTGCTGCCCAGTCACCTGCATTTCTTCAGAGTACTTGTTCAATGAATTCTCTAAACTCTCCTTAGGACAGAGGTCACGGGTCTCACATGAGTTTGCTTATGAGGATAATTCTTCAGCACTTTCTTCAGCTGCTCATTGTAAATCAGCTTTCAGGAAATTCAAAATTGACCACCGCACTTGGACCAGGCACTCTCCAGGCTTCTTGGAAACACTGCCATATTCTCTTCCAATGAAGGGGACTTGCACACTTGAGGACTTTCCATGTATAAGTCAATGTCTCCTGGAAAGACAAAATGTGAACTCAAAAGAGAACTGTTCTTGACCCTGGAACTTCTCTCACACATTTGCTTTGTAGAGGCTTGCCTGTGATTTCTTAGTGAATAAAGTTAGGATTTGGGGCAGAATGGATACTAGCCTGTATTGATACCATTCAGAAGTATCATGGGGCATTTACAACCTACTCACACAATATTGTTGGAGCTCCATGACAAGAGGAATGGAGCCTTTTTTTAGACTCTTGTTAATATTGATGAATAACCTCAAGAGAAGCAGTGCATGGATTAGCGTTGCATATCCCAGAATCAACTGCCTTAATTTGTAAGTCATGGGGGAATGTGAGGTGAAGTTGGTAAGGCTTAGGCTTATGGTTCCTGTGCCCGAAAAAATAGGAATCATGATTCGTGTATTCGGCTGACCCTTGGAAACAATAGAAAAGAGACAGGAATTTTCAAGGGCATTGTTGTTATCAAAAGGGGAATGAGGTTCGTTATTCAAGGTTGCATAGAGAATGAGCAGCCAATAAGTAATTCGGGTATTTGTAGTGTATGATGTGGCTCAATATATGTTGTAGTGTTTTGGGTTGACCATGATCGATGGCAAGTTTCATAGGGTCTCTTCTCTGAAGTTGTTTTCCTGCATCAACAGCCTTCATTGCTTCTAACCCCCAAATATCCTGACTCTCTTCAGCTTGGAAGCTTTGAACTATTCCACTTTCAAAACAGTCTATGTTCAAAATTTCTATTATGCCCTATGAGACTGTGCTCATCATGCCATCACCACTCTGTTCACTCATCCCTAGCTTGTTGTGTGCTCCATACTGGGGCTTGCTAAAGGAGTCCTGGCAAAATTTCACAGGCCTTTGGGACAGAGACCTATGTATCTGGTCATGACGACGGACCATTGTATGATTAATTGTTGTCATTTCATTTCTGCATCATGTTTAGATTTGATGTCACCTTGGAAAAATCCCAGAAGGCTATTTTCGGGTGCAGCCTAGTTGTAAGGCAGCAGCCAAGGAGGAGATGTCTTGCCTTTGAAGTGATCACAGAACCACTCTCCTTGCATGTCATGTTTGATCTTTCCTCCTTGCAACAGGCTGAGCGAATGACTTCATCCTCTCCTCATGAGCCACCAGAGAAGGTTTAAACAATTCCACTTTCGGCACGGTCTATGTTCAAACCTGCTATTATGCCATGTGAAACTGTGCTTATCATGCCATCATCAGGCTGTTCACTCATCCCCAGCTTGTGGTTTGCTCCATCCAAGGACTATTTAGAAGACTCCTGGCAATATCCCACAGGCCCTTGCCACAGAGAGGTATTTTTCTGGTCATGAAGAAGAACCATATTGTGAATAAAGTTTGGCAAGACATTTCTGCAACTTGTTTAGATTTGATGTTACCCTGGAGAAATCCCAGCAGGCTAGTTTTGGTTGCAGCCTAGTTTTAAGACAGCTGTCATGGAGGAGGTGCCTGGCCTTTGGAGTTGGCACAGAACAACTCTCCATGCATGTCAGGTTCTTGGTGTCCTCCTTCAAACATGCTGACTGAATTAATCCCTCATCTCTTCATGAGACACCAGAGGAGCCACTCACATTCACATAGAACATGGACATCCCATTTTCCATCTTTATCCTTTCCAGACTTCATAGGACAGGAGAAAAAACTGGACATATGGAATTTGATGTATCCCAAATTATTGATCACCCAAATCATGGCTCTGCACTGCATGTTTTACTGAGGTGAGCACTCATGACCAATCTCTCCATGTGACTGCTAGGCGTCTAGGCTAGTTTCCTGACTCTGAAGGAAACCCTGGTGGTACCAGTCCTGGAGGAGTGGGTTCGGAAGGCAAATCCACTGATGCCTGTGCTAAGATTGTTGAACCACGTCCTCTGAAGCAGAACTCGGTCCCAGCTCATTCTACTGGAATTTGTGGAGGCATATAGCCTGCATCAGGAGTCAGATGAGCTGCCTGTCAGCAAGATTGGTGCGGCCAACTGAGCACAGAGCCACCTAGTGGACGTGGGTGGATTTTCGTGCTGTCAGACTTCAATGGGATCCCATGTCCTGCCTGGATATGGGAGAATTTATTGCTCACGGGACTCTATACAGGTTGGGGCCTGTTTCCTTGTCGACCAGGCAACAAGGATTGAATCATTCCTTCAAAAACACAAGACTCTGGCACCCGTTCCCTTCATCTATCCTCTAACACTCACAGCTGTGCCTCCACATGTCTTGAATGTTGGTTTGATACGTCCAGGAGCTGAATGGTCTCTGGTTGCCATGGGAACCGTGACGCTTCTGTGTTCTGAGGCTGCTCCTCTATGACATCAGGAGGAATCGGGGATGCAGGTGCAATGTCACTGGAGACACTCGTCAAAGTTCATGTAGACCAAGACTTTAAAACTCTCTGGGGAGTGAAGTCAACTGACATATCATTCAGGAGCTTTGAAAACCGATGGCCTTCAAAACCTAGCTGACCAATGCCTGTTCCTTCCACTTTGATTACTGGAGTACTCCCACATATGCCTCTCATGTCATAGGAGAATTGTTAACCAATTGTTACTTTTTCCTGAGTAGAACAGATTGCAACAAAATGAATGAGTGATCAATTATATGACTTTAGCCACTTATCACTCTGTAGTAAATCTTGAGAGTAATAACTGAAAACAACTAAGAGAAGATAGAAATTGGATGAGGAATGTTTTCATTTTGCCACTACATTTTGATTCTGGGACCCAGATCATATGAGCCATCACCACATGCCTTTGCCTGTTTATATCTCCCAACAGCGTCTGGCTGAAGCCCTTTTACTGGGAGAAACAGGCTTAGAAAAGGAGGCAAAACATCATCTGGCTCACGAATTCTTGAGATTTGGGCAAAACCCAACACCTGAACAGGCTTGTGCATTATGCACAGCTCTCTGCTCTTTAGAATTTTTCAAAGAAAATGTCAAAAGGAAAAATAAGAAAAAAAATAATTTCTAGGAAAGTGTCAGTTGATTTTGAATGTAATGGCTAGGGATTCATGTGTGAATGATCCCAATATCTCCATTTGTAGTCAGCAATTGAGCATCTTCTCAATCCCTCACAGTCCTGCCTCTGCCTCTCATCCTGGCATGCTTGAATCCCTGATATTTTTCCTCTCTTGGATCAATCAGCTACTTCCTTTTTCGTCCTTACTGAAGAGGAGTAAAATCTTTCCCGCAGGACACAGGTCTATGCTTTGGTATTGACATGCAAAAAAGTTCCTTGCTGTATTGTTGTGAAGAGGAGAATTAAGGACTCCATAGACATTGTTTGCTTTGGCCATGATTGCTTCGCTGCATACAATTTCACAAATTATGTCTGTAGGTGATCAAGTGTTGTAACTCAGAGAAGCTGGTCCAGTGCAGGCCATATAGCCCATCAAGTACAGTACTTGCCTTTCATTCTAGAGGCCTGGATTCGAATCCCCAGCACTCTGGGATTGTGGAAATAACAAACAAACAAATGAAACCAACCTTCCATCGTCTCTTTTGCTTTCTTTTCTCCTCTCCTCACAAAAGAATCAACACTCTAAAACAGCACCATTTTTAATGCAAAACAATTCCACCAAAAACTCTCAGCTGGCTACTGGGTTCCAAGAGAACAGTGCTGCCCAGTCGCCAGCATTTCTTCCTGGTACTTGTTCCATGAAGTCACTCTACACTCCTTAGGACAGAGAACACGTGTCTCTCATGAGTATGCTTATGAGGACAATTCTTCAGCACTTTCTTCAGCTGCTCATTGTGCATCAGCTCTCAGGAAATTCAAAATGACAACTGCACTTCTCCCTGGCACTCCCCTGGCTTCTTGGACACAGGACCATACTCTCTGCCAATGAATAGTACTTCCACACAAGAGCACTTTCCACGAGTACCTCAATATCTACAGGAAAAACAAGACGTGAACACAAAAGACAGCCGCACTTGTCCATGGAACTTCTCTCACACATTTGCTTTGTAGAGGCTTGTCTGGGTTTTCTTAGTGATTAAAGTTAGGATTTGGGGTAGAATCAATGTTAGCCTGTATTGATAACATTCAGGAAGATCACGGGGCATTTACAACTTGCTCAACCAATACTTTTGGAGCTCCAGTGTCAGGAGGAAAGGAGCACAATGGTAGAATTGTTAATATTGATGAACATCCTCAAGAGAAGCAGTGCAGGGATTAGTGTTGCATATCCCAGGATCAACTGGCTTCAATTTTAGGTCGTGTGGGAAGGTGCTGTGAAATTGGGAAGGCCTATTCTTTTTTATCTTGTGACAGAAAAAATGGGAAGCATGATTCGTATATTGGACTGTTTCTTGGGAGCAACAGAAGAGAGACAGGAATGAGCAAGGGCATTGATGTTCTCAAAAGGGGAATTATGTTCAGTATTCATGGTTACATGGAGAATGAGTGGCCAATAAATACTTCCTGTATTTGTAGTGTAGGATGTGACTGAATATATTTTGTAGAGTTTTGGGTTGAACATGAATGATGGTGAGTTCCATAGGGTCTATTCTTGAAGTTCTTTGGTAGCATCAACACACTTGATCACTTCTGGACCCCAAATATTCTCACTCTCCTCTTTGAATATTCAACTTGGAAGCTTTGAACAATTCCACTTTCAGCACAGTCTATGTTCATTCCTGGTATTTTGCCCTGTGAAACTGTGCTTATCATGCCATCACCAGGCTGTTAATTCCTCCCCCAGATTTTGGTCAGCTCCATCCTGGTATTGGTTAGAAGACTCCTGGCAATATCCCACAGGCCCTTGCCATGAAGAGGTGTTTGTCTGGACAAGAAGACAAACTATATTGTGAATAAAGTTTGGCAAGAGACATTTCTGCACCTTGTTTAGATTTGATGTGACCCTGGAGAAATCCCAGCATGCTAGTTATGGTTGCAGCCTAGTTTTAAGCCAGCAGTCATGGAGGATGTTCCTGGCCTTTGGAGGGGGCACCGAACAACTCTCCATGCATGTCAGGTTCATGCTGTCCTCCTTTCAACATGCTGAGGAAATGACTCCCTTGTCTCTTTATGAGCCACCAGAGGAGCCACTCACATTCACATAGAACATGGACATCCCATTTTCCATCTTTCTCCTTTCCAGACTTCATAGGATAGAAGAAACCTGACATATGGAATGTGACGTGACCCAAATAAATGATCACCCAAACAATGGCCATTCACTGCATGTTCTACTGAAGTGAGCACTCACCACCCATCTCTCCATGTGGCTGCTAGGCATCTAGGCTAGTTTCCTGACTCTGAAGGAAACCCAGGTGGTACCAGTCCTGGAGGAGTGGGATCGGAAGGCAAATCCACTGGTGCCTGTGCTGAGATTGTTGAACCACTGTGCTCTCAAGCAGACCTTGGTCCCAGCTCGTTCCACTGGAATTTGTGGGGCATATAGTCTGCATCAGGAGCCAGATGAGCTGCCTGTCAGCAAGATCGGTGCAGCCAACTGAGCACAGAGCCACCTAGTGGACGTGGGTGGAAGTTTGAGCTGTCAGACATCAATGAGATCCCATGTCCTGCCTGGATATGGGGGAATTTATTGCTCACGGGACTCTATAAAGGTTAGGGCCTGTTTCCTTGTCACCCAGGCAACAAGGATTGATTCATTCCTTCAATAGCACAAGACCCTGTCACCCTCTCTCTACATCTATCCTCTAACACTCACAGCTGTGCCTCCACATGTCTTGAATATTGGTTTGAAGGGGCCAGGACATGAATGGTCTCTGGTTGCCATGGGAACCATGACGCTTCTGTGTTTTGAGGCTGCTCCTCTGACATCAGCAGGAATCTGGGATGCAGGTGCAATGTCACTGGAGCCACTCGTCAAAGATCATGTTACCCAAAGCTTTAAAAACACTCTGAGAGTGCAGTCAACTGACTTCTCATTCAGGAGCCTTCAAAACCCACGACCTTCAAAACCTAGCTGAACAATGCGGGCTCCTCCCCTATGATTAGAGGAGTACTCCTCTGTGTGCCTCTCATGTCACAGGAGAACTGGTAACCAATTGTTACTTTTTTCTGAGTAGAAATGATTGCAATGAAATGAATGAGGGATCAATTATATGACTTTAGGCACTTATCACTCTGTAATAAATCTTGAGAATAATAACTGAAAACAACTGGGAGAAGATAGAAATTGGATGAGGAATGTTTTCATTTTGCTGCCACGTTTTGATTCTGGGACCCAGATAATATGAGCCATCACCACATGCCTTTGCCTGTTTATATCTCCCAACAGCGTCTGACTGAAGCACTTTTACTGAGGGAAACAGGCTTAGAAAAGGAGGGAAAACTTCATCTGGCCCACCAATTCTTGAGATTTGGGCAAAATCCAGCACCTGAACTGGCTTGTGCATTATGAACAGCACTCTGCTCTTTAGAATTTTTCAAAGAAAAGGTCAATAGGAAAAATAAGAAAAAATTGTTTCTTAGAAAGTGTCAGTTGGATTAGAATGTAATGTCTAGTGTTTCATGTGTGAATGATCCCAATATCTCCATTTGTATTCAGCAATTGAGCTTCTTCTCAATCCCACATAGTCCTGCCTCTGCACCTGATCATGGCCTCCTTGAATCACTGATATATTTTTCTCCTCATGCATCAAACAGCTACTTCCATTTTCGTCCTACTGAAGAGGGGAAAAAACTTTCCCTCAGGACATAGGGCTTGGCTTGGGTGTTGACATGCAAAAAAGTTCCTTGCTGGATTGTTGTGAATAGTAGAATTAAGAACTCCATAGACATTGTTTGACTTGGCCATGATTGCTTCGATGCATACATTTTCACAAATTATGTCTGTAGTTGATCAAGTGTTGTAACTCAGAAGGTGTTCCAGTTCAGGCCATATAGCCCATCTTGTTGGGTGCTTGCTTCATATTCTGGAGGCCTGGGTTTGAACCCCAGTACTCTGGGATTGTGGAAATAACAAACAAACAAAACCAAACTTCCATCGTCTATTTTCCTTTCTTTTCTCCTCTCCTCAAAAATTAATCAACACTCTAAAACTGCACCAATTTCAATGCAAAACAATTCCACCAACAACTCTCAGCAGGCTACTGGGCTCCAAGAGAGCAGTGCTGCCCAGTCACCTGCATTTCTTCCTGGTACTTGTTCCATGAAGTCACTCTACTCTCCTTGGGACAGAGATCACGTGTCTCGCATGATTATGCTTATGAGGACAATTCTTCAGCAGTTTCTTCAGCTGTTCATTGTGCACCAGCTTTTGGGAAATTCAAAATGACAACCACACTTCTTGCTGGCACTCTCTGGCTTCTTGGACACACGGCCATACTCTCTGCCAATGAATGGGACTTCCATAAAAGTGCACTTTCCAGGTGTACCTCAATGTCCACTGGAAAAACAAGATGTGAACACAAAAGCGACCTGCCCTTGTCCCTGGAACTTCTCTCACACATTTGATTTGTAGAGACTTGCCTGTGATTTCTTAGTGATTAAACTTAGGATTTGCAGTAGAATCAAAATTAGCTTGTATTGATAGCTTTCAGGAAGATCATGGGGCACTTACAACTTACTCAACCAAAATTTTTAGAGCTCCAGTGTCAAGAGGAAAGGAGCACAATGGTAGAATTGTTAATATTGATGAACATCCTCAAGAGAAGCAGTGCAGGGATTAGTGTTGCATATCCCAGGATCAACTGACTTCAATTGTAGGTCGTGGGTGAAGGTGCTGTGAAGATGGGAAGGCCTATGCTTATGGATCATGTGCCAGAAAAAATAGGAATCATGATTCGTATATTCAGCTGTCCCTTGGGAGCAACAGAAAAGAGAAAGGAATGAGCAAGGGCATTGTTGTTCTCAAAAGGGGAATTAGGTTCGGTATTCACGGTTGCATGGAGAATGAGCGGCCAGTAACTACTTCCTGTTTTTGTAGTGTAGGATGTGGCTGAATATATTTTGTAGAGTTTTGGGTTGACCATGATCGATGGCAAGTGTCATAGCGTCTATTCTCTGAAGTTGTTTTCTAGCATCAACACCCTTCAGCGCTTCTTGCCCCCCAAATATCCTTACTCTCCTCTTCTGAATATTCAGCTTGGAAGCTTTGAACAATTCCAGTTTCAGCACGGTCTATGTTAAAACCTGCTATTATGCCCTGTGAAACTCTGCTTAACATGCCATCACCAGGCTGTGAATTCATCCCCCAGCTTGTGGTCTGCTCCATTGTGGGGCTGGTTAGAAGAATCCTGGCAATATCCCACAGGCCCTTACCACAAAGAGGTATTTCTCTGGTTATGAATACAAACCATATTGTGAATAAAGATTTTCAAGACATTTCTGCATCTTGTTTAGATTTGATTTGACCCTGGAGAAATCCCAGCAGGATAGTTTCGGGGTGCAGCCTAGTTTTAAGCCAGCAGTCATGGAGGAGGAGCGTGGCAATTGGAGTGGGCACAGAACAACTTTCCATGCATGTCAGGTTCATGCTGTCCTCCTTCTAACATGCTGAGGGAATGACTCCCTCATCTCTTCATGAGCCATCAGAGGAGCCTCTAAAATTTACAGATAACATGGACATCCCATGTTTCTTCTGTCTCCTTTCTAGACATCATAGGATAGGAGAAGAAACCTGACATATGGAATGTGATGTGTCCCAAGTCAATGATCACCCAAACCATGACGCTACGCTGCATGCTCTACTGAGTTGAGCACTCACCAACCATCTCTCCATGTGGCTGCTAGGTCCCTAGGCTAGTTTTCTGACTCTGAAGGAAAGCCAGGTTGTACCACACCTGGAGGAGTAGGGTTGTAAGGCAAATCCACTGGTGCCTGCAATGAGATTGTTGAACCACAGGCTCTCAAGCAGGCTTTGGTCCCAGCTCATTCCACTGGAATGTGTGGGGCTAATAACCTGCATCAGGAGCGAGATTAGATGCCTGTCAGCATGATCACTGTGGCCAACAGAGCACAGAGTCACCTAGTTGACCTGGGTGGAATGTGAGCTGTCAAACTTCAATGGGATACCTTGTCCTGCATGGATATGGGGGAATTTATTGCTCATGGCACTCTATACAGGTTAGGGCCTGTTTCCTTGTCGCCCAGACAACAAGAATTGAATCATTTCTCCAAAAATGCAAGACCCTGGCACCCGCTCTCTTCATCTATACTCTAGCACTCACAGCTGTGCCACCACATGTCTTGAATGTTGGTATGAAGCGGCCACGAGCTGAATGGTCTCTGGTTGACATGGGAATCATGAAGCTTCTGTGTTCTGAGGCCACTCATCGATGACATAAGGTGGAATTATGGTGCAGGTGCAATGTCACTGGATCCAATCGTCAAAGTTGATGTTGCCCAAGACTTTAAAAACTCTCTGGGGAGTGCATTCATGTGACTTCTCATTGTGGAGCCTTGAAAACCCAGGACCTTCAAAACCTACCTGACCAATGCCTGCTCCCTCCCCATTGATTAGAGGACTTCTCTCATGGGTGCCTATCATGTCACAGGAGAACTGGTAACCAATTGTTACTTTTTTCTGATTGGAATTGATTGCAAAAAAAGGAATGAGGAATCAAATATATGATCTTAGCCACTCATCACTCTGTAATAAATCTTGAGAGTAATAACTGAAAACAACTAGGAGAAGATAGAAATTGAGTGAGCAATGTTTTCATTTTGCCAGCACGTTTCGATTCTGGTAACCCACATCATATGAGCCATCACCACATGCCTTTGCATGTTTATACCTACCAAAAGTCTCTGGCTGAAGTACTTCTACTGAGGGAAACAGGCTTAGAAAAGGAGGCAAAATTTCATCTGGCTCACCAATTCTTGAGATTTGGGCAAAATCAAGCACCTGAACTGGCTTGTGCATTATGCACAGCTCTCTGCTTGTTAGAATTTTTCAGAGAAAAGGTCAATAGGAAAAATAAGAATAAAATACATTTAGGAGAGTGTCAGTTGATTTTGAATAAAATGTCTAGGGATTCATGTGTGAATGATCCCAATATCTCCATTTGTAGTCCGCAATTGAGCATCTTCTCAATCCCACATAGTCCTGCCTCTGCCCCTGATTCTGGAGTCCTTGAAACCCTGATATATTTTTCTGCTCATGGATCAATCAGGTACTTCCATTTTGGTCCTTACTGAAGAGGGGAAAAATCTTTCCCTCAGGGCACAGGGCTAGGCTTGGGTATTGACATGCAAAAAAGTTCCTTGCTGGATTATTGTGAAGAGGAGTCTTAAGAAGTCAATAGACATTGTTTGGCTTGGCCATGATTGCTTTGCTGCATACAATTTCACAAATTATGTCTGTAGTTGATCAAGTGTTGTAACTCAGAGAAGCTGTTCCAGTGAAGGCCATATTGTCCATCTTGAAGAGTGCTTGCTTCTAATTCGGTAGGCCTGGGTTCGATTCCCCAGCACTCTGGGATTGTGGAAATAACAAACAAACAAAATCAACCTTCCATCATCTCATTTGCTTTCTTTTCTCCTCTCCTCACATAAGAATCAGCACTCTAAAGCAGCACCAATTTTAATGCAAAACAATTTCACCAAAAACTCTCAGCAGTGTACTGTGATCCAAGAGAGCAGTGCTGCCCTGTCACATGCATTTCTTCAGGGTACTTGTTCCATGAAATCACTGGACTCTCCTTAAGAGAGAGATCACGTGACTCGCATGAGTATGTTTATGAGGACAATTCTTCAGCACTTTCTTCAGCTGCTCATTGTGCACCAGCTTTCAGGAAATTCAAAATGACAACCGCACAGTACCTGGCACTCTCCTGGCTTTTGGGACACATGACCATGATCTCTGGCAATGAAGGGGACTTCCACAAACAGCACTTTCCACGTGTACCTCAATGTCTACTGGAAAAACCAGATGTGAACACAAATGACAGCCGCAATTGTCCCTGGAACTTCTCTCACACATTTGCTTTGTAGAGGCTTGCCTGTGATTTCTTAGTGATTAAAGTTAGGATTTGGTGTAGAATCAATGTTAGCCTGTATTGATATCATTCAGGAGGATCACGGGTCATTTACAACTAACTCAACCAATATTTTTGGAGCTCCCATTTCAAAAGGAATGGAGCACTATTGTAGATTCTTGTTAATGTTGTTGAACATCCTCAAGAGAAGCAGTGCAGGGACTAGTGTTGCATATCCCAGGATCAAATGGCTTCAATTTTTGGTGGTGGGTGAAGGTGCTGTGAAGGTGGAAAGGCCTATGCTTATGGATCTTGTGCCAGAAAAAGTAGGAATCATGATTCGTATATTCGGCTGTCCCTTGGAAGCAACAAAATAGAGACAGTAATGAGCATGGGCATTGTTGTTCTCAAAAGGAATATTGGGTTCAGTGTTCAAGGTTGCATGGAGAATGAGCGGCTAATAAATACTTCCTGTATTTGTAGTGTAGGATGTGGCTGAATATATGTTGTAGAGTTTTGGGTTGACCATGATCGATGGCGAGTTTCATGGGGTTTATTCTCTGAAGTCGTTTGCTCACATCAACACCCTTGAGCACTTCTAGTCTCCCAAATACCCTTACTCCCTCTTTTGAATATTCAGCTTGGAAGCTATGAACAATTTCACTTTCACCACAGACTATGTTCAATCCTGCTATTATGCCCTGTGAAACTGTGCTTATCATGTCATCACCAGGTTGTGAATTCATCCCCCAGCTGGTGGTCTGCTCCATCCTGTGGCTGGTCAGAAGACTCCTGGCAACATCCCACAGGCCCTTGCCACAGAGAGGTATTTTTCTGGTCATGAAGACGAACCATATTGTGAATAAAAATTGCCAAGACAATTCTGCATTTGTTTAGATTTGATGTGACCCTGGAGAAATCCAAGCAGGCTAGTTTCGGGGTGAAGCCTAGTTTTAAGCCAGCAGTCATGGAGGAAGTTCCTGGCCATTGGAGTGGGCACAGAACAACTCTAAATGCACGTCAGGTTCATGCTGTCCTCCTTCCAACATGCTGAGGGAATGAATCCCTCATCTCTTCATGAGCCACCAGAGGAGCCACTCACATTCACATAGAACATGGACATCCCATGTTCCATCTTTCTCCTTTCCAGTCTTCATAGGATAGGAGAAGAAACCCGACATATGGATTGTGATGTGTCCCAAATCAATGATCACCCAAACCATGGTGCTTCACTGCATGTTTTACTGAGTTGAGCACTCACCACCCATCTCTCCATGTGTCTACTAGGCACCTAGGCTACTTTCCTGACTCTGAAGGAAACCCAGGTTGTACCAGTCCTGGAGGAGTGTGGTCGGAAAACAAATCCACTGGTGCCAGTGCTAAGATTGTTGAACAACGTGCTCTCAAGCAGGCCTCGGCCGCAGCTCGTTCCACTGGAATTTTGGGGGCATATAGCCTGTATCAGGAGCCAGATGAGTTTCCTGTCAGTAAGATCGGTGCGTCAAACTGAGCACAGAGCCACCTAGTGGACCTGGGTGGAAGTGCGAGCTGTCAGACTTCAATGGGATCCCTTGTCCTGCCTGGATATAGGGGAATTTATTGCTCATGGGACTCTATACAGGTTAGGGCCTGTTTCCATGTCACCCAGGCAACAAGAATTGAATCATTTCTTCAAAAACGCAATACCCTGTCACCCGCTCACTTCATCTATTTTCTAGCACTCACAGCTGTGCCACCATATGTCTTGAATGTTGGTTTGAATCAGCCAGGACCTGAATGGTCTCTGGTTGCCATGGGAAACATGATGCTTCTGTGTTCTGAGGCCGCTCCTCTATGACATCAGGAGGAATCTGGGATGCAGGTGCAATGTCACTGGAGCCACTCATCAATGTGCTTGTTGCCCAAGGGTTTGAAAACTGAGGAGTGCAGTCAAGTGACTTCTCATTCTGGAGCCTTGAAAACCAATGACCTTCACAACCTTGCTGACCAATGCCTGCTCCTTCCCCTTTGATTAGAGGAGTACTCCCATGTGTGCCTCTCATGTCACAGGAGAAGAGGTAACCAATTTTTACTTTTTTCTGAGTGGAACTGATTGCAACAAAATGAATGAGGGATCATTTATATGACGTTAGCCACTTATCACTCTGTAATAAATCTTGAGAGTAATAACTGAAAACAACTAGGAGAAGATAGAAATTGAATGAGCAATGTTTTCATTTTGCCACTACGTTTCCATTCTGGGACCCCAGATCATATGAGCCATTACTACATGCCTTTGCCTGTTTATATCTCCCAGCAGCGTCTGGCTGAAGCAATTTTACTGAGGGAATCAGGTTTAGAAAAGGAAGAAAAATTTCATCTGGCTCACCAATTCTTGAGATTTGGGCAAAATCCAGCACCTGAACTGGCTTGTGCATTATGCACATTTCTCTGCTGTTTAGAATTTTTCAAAGAAAAGTTCAAAAGGAAAAATAAGAAAAAATAATTTCTAGGAAAGTGTCAGTTGATTTTGAATGCAATGGCTAGTGATTCATGTGTGAATGATCCCAATATCTCCATTTGTAGTCAGCAATTGAGCATCTTCTCAATCCCACATAGTCCTGCCTCTGTCCCTGATCCTGGTGAGCTTGAATCCCTGATATATTTTTCTGCTCATGGATCAATCAGCTACTTCCATTTTGGTCCTTACAGAAGAGGGGAAAAATCTTTCTATCAGGAGACAGGGCTAGGCTTGGTATTGACATACAAAAAAGTTTATTGCTGGATTGTTTTGAAGAGGAGAATTAAGAACTCCATAGACATTGTTTGGCTTAGCCATGATTGCTTCACTGCATACAATTTCACAAATTATGCCTGTAGTTGATCAAGTGTTGTAACTCAGAGAAGTTGTTCCAGTGAAGGCCATATTGCCCATCTTGAACAGTGCTTGCCTCTCATTCTGGAGGCCCAGGTTTGAATTCCCAGCACTCTGGGATTGTGGAAATAACAAACAAATGAAATCACCCTTCCATCATCTCTTTTGCTTTCTTTTCTCCTTTCCTCCCATAAGAATCAACACTCTAGAACAGCACCAATTTCAAGGCAAAACAATTCCACCAACAACTCTCTGCAGGCTCCTGGGCTCCAAGAGAGCAGTGCTGCCCTGTCACATGCATTTCTTCAGGTACTTGTTCCATGAAGTCACTCTACTCTCCTTAGGACAGAGATCTCGTGTCTCGCATGAGTATGCTTATGAGGACAATTCTTCAGCAGTTTCTTCAGCTGCTCATTGTGCAGCAGCTTTCAGGAAATTCAAAATGACAACTGCACAGTACCTGGCACTCTCCTGGCTTCTTGGACAATGGCCATACTCTCTGCCAATGAAGGGAACTTCCACACAAGAGCACTTTCCACGTGTACTTCAATGTCTACAGGAAAAACAAGATGTGAACACAAACGACAGACACACTTGTCCCTGGAACTTCTCTCACACATTTGCTTTGTAGAGGCTTGCCTGTGATTTCTTAGTGATTAAAGTTAGGATTTGGTGTAGAATCAATGTTAGCCTGTATTGATATCATGCAGGAGGATCACGGGTCATTTAAAACTTATTCAACCTAAATTTTTGGAGCTCCAGTTTCAAGAGTAATGGAGCACTATTGTACATTCTTGTTAATGTTGTTGAACATCCTCAAGGGAAGCAGTGCAGGTACTAGTGTTGCATATCCCAGGATCAATGGGGTTCAATTGTAGGTGGTTGGTGAAGGTGCTGTGAATGTAGGAAGGCCTATGCTTATGGATCTTGTGCCAGAAAAAGTAGGAATCATGATTCATATATTCGGCTGTCCCTTGGAAGCAACAGAAAAGAGACAGTAATGATCAAGGGCATTCTTGTTCTCAAAAGGAATATTGGGTTCAGTATTCATGGTTGCATGGAGAATCAGTGACCAATAACTACTTCCTGTATTTGTAGTGTAGCATGTGGCTGAATATATGTTGTAGAGTTTTGGGTTGACCATGATCGATGCCGAGTTTCATGGGGTTTATTCTCTGAAGTTGTTTTCTAGCATCAACACACTTTAGTGCTTCTGGCCCCCCAAATATGCTTACTGTACTCTTTTGAATATTCAGCTTGGAAACTTTGAACAATTCCACTTTCAGTACGGTCTATGTTCAAACCTGCTATTATGCCCTGTGAAACTGTGCCTATCATGCCATCACCAGGTTGTGAATTCATCTCCCAGCTTGTGGTCTGCTCCATCCTGTGGCTGGTCAGAATACTCCTGGCAATATACCATAGACCCTTTCCACGTTGATGTATTTGTCTGGTCAAGAACACGAAACATATTGTGAATAAAGATTGGCAAGACATTTCTGCATTTGTTTAGATTTGATTTGATCCTGGAGAAATCCCAGCAGGCAAGTTTCGGGGTGCAGCCTAGTTGTAAACCAGCAGCCATGGAGGAGATGCCTGGCCATTGGAGTGGGCACAGAACCACTCTCCTTGCCTGTCAGGTTTGAGCTTTCCTCCTTCCAACGTGCTGAGTGAATGACTCCCTCATCTCTTCATGAGCCACCAGAGGAGCCACTCACATTCACATACAACATGGATATCTCATGTTCCATCTTTCTCCTTTCCAGATAGGAGAAGAATGCCAACATATGGAATGTGATGTGTACCAAATCAATGATCACTCAAACCATGGCACTGACTTCATGCACCACTGAATTGAGCACTCACCACACATCTCTCCATGTGGGTGCTAGGCCCCTCAGCTAGTTTCTTCACTCTGAAGGAAACCCAGGTGGTACCAGTCCTGGAGGAGTGGGGTCGGAAGTAAAATCCACTGTTGCTGTGCTAAGATTTTTGAACCACATGCTCTTAAGCAGGCCTCAGTCCAAACTCATTCCACTGGAATTTGTGGGGTTAATAGCCTGCATAAGGAGCCAGATTAGCTGCCTGTCTGCAAGATCTGTGTGGTCAACAGAGCACAGAGCCACCTAGAGGTCCTTGGTGGAAGTGTGAGCTGTCAGAATTCAATAGGATCCCTTTCCTGCCTGGATATGGGGGAATTTATTGCTCACGGGACTCTATACAGGTTAGGGCCTGTTTCCTTGTCGCCCAGGCAACAAGATTTGAATCATTTCTCCAAAAACGCAAGACCCTGGTGTCTGCTCCCTTCATCTATCCTTTAACACTCACAGCTGAGCCACGACATGTCTTGAACGTTGGTTTGAAGCGGCCAGGAGCTGAATGTTCTCTGGTTGCCATGGGAACCGTGATGCTTCTGTGTACTGAGGCTGCTCCTCTCTGACATCAGGTGGAATCTGGGGTGCAGGTGCAATGTCACTGGAGCCACTCATCAAAGTTCATGTTGCCCAAGACTTTAAAAACACTCTGGGGAGTGCGGTAATGTGACTTCTCATTCTGGAGAGTTGAAAACCCACGACCTACAAAACCTAGCTGACCAATGACTGCTCCTTCCCCTTTGATTAGAGGAGAGCTACAATGTGTGCCTCTCATGTCTCAGGAGAACTAGTAAACAATTGTTATGTTTTTCTGAGTTGAACTGATTGCAACAAAATAAATGAGGGATCAATTATATGACTTTAACCACTTAACACTCTGTAATAAATCTTGAGATTAGTAACTGAAAACAACGAGGAGAAGAGAGAAATTGAATGAGAAATGTTTTCATTTTGGGACAATATTTTGATTCTGGGACCCCAGATCATATGAGCCATCACCACATGCCATTGCCTCTTTATATCTCCCAAAAGCATCTGCCTGAAGAACTTTTACTGAGGGAAACAGGCTTAGAAAAGGAGGCATAACTTCATCTGGCTCACCAATTCTTGAGATTTGGACAAAATCCAGCACCTGAACTGGCTTGTGCTTTATGCACAGCTCTCTGCTCTTTAGAATTTTTCAAAGAAAAGGTCAATAGGAAAAATAAGAACAAAATACTTTCTAGGAAAGTGTCAGTTGATTTTGAATGTAATGGCTATGGATTCATGTGTGAATGATCCCAATATCTCCATTTGTAGTCAGCAATGGAGCATCTTCTCAATCCCACATAGTCCTACCTCTGCCCCTTATCCTGGCCTCCTTGAATCCCTGATATATTTTTCTGCTGATGGATCAATAAGAAACTTGCATTTTCATCCTTACTGAAGGTGGGAAAAATCTTTCCCTAAGGACACATGGCTAGGCTTGGATATTGACATGCAAAAAAGTTCCTTGCTGGATTGTTGTGAAGAAGAGAATTAAGAAATCCATAGACATTGTTTGGCTTGGCCATGATTGCTTTGCTGCGTACAATTTCAAAAATTATGTCTGTAGGTGATCAAGTGTTGTAACTCAGAGAAACTGTTCCAGTGCAGGCCATATAGCCTATGTAGTAGAGTTCTTGCCTCTCATTCTGGAGGCCCGGGTTCGAATTCCCAGCACTCTGGGATTGTGGAAATAACAAACAAACTAAACCAACATTCAGTCTCTTTTGCTTTCTTTTCTCCTCCCCTCACAAAAGAATCAACACTCTAAAACAGCACAAATTTCAATGCAAAACAATTCCACCAACAACTCTCAGCAGGCTACTGGGCTCCAAGAGAGCAGTGCTGCCCAGTCACATGCATTTCTTCAGGGTACTTCTTCTATGAAGTCACTCTACTCTCCTAAGGACAGTGATCATGTGTCTCTTATGAGTATGCTTATAAGGACAATTCTTCAGCACATTCTTCAGCTGCTCATTGTGCACCAGCTTTCAGGAAATTCAAAATGGCAACCGAACTTGTACCTGGCACTCTCCTGTATTCTTGGACACATGGCCATACTCTCTGCTAATGAAGGGGACTTCCACAGAAGAGCACTTTCCACGTGTACCTCAATGTCTACTGGAAAAACAAGATGTGAACACAAATGACAGCCGCACTTGTCCCTGGAACTTCACTCACACATTTGCATTCTAGAGGCTTGCCTGTGATTTCTTAGTGATTAATGTTAGATTTTGGGGTAGAATCAATGTTAGCCTGTATTGATATCATTCAGGAGGTTCATGGGGCATTTACAACCTACTCAACCAATATTTTTGAAGCTCCAGTGTCTAGAGGAATGGAGCATTATTGTAGATTCTTGTTAATATTGATGAAGATCTTCAAGAGAATCAGTGCAGGGATTAGTGTTGCATATCCCAGGATCAACTGGCTTCAATGGTAAGTGGTGGGGGAATGTACAGTGAAGGTGGAAGGCCTATGCTTATGGATCATGTGCCAGAAAAAGTAGGAATCATGATTCGTATATTCAGTTGTCCCTTGGGAGCAACAAAAAAGAAAAAGGAATGAGCCAGGGCCTTGTTGTTCTCAAATGGGGAATTAGGTTCAGTGTTCAAGGTTGCATGGAGAATGAGCAGCCAATAACTACTTCCTGTATTTGTAGGATGTGGCTGAATATATGTTGTAGAGTTTTGGGTTGACCATGATCGATGGTGAGTGTCATAGGGTCTACTCTCTGAAGTTGTTTTCTAGCATCAACATGCTTGAGCACTTCTGGCCCCCCAAATATACTTACTCTCCTGTTTTGAAAATTCAGCTTGGAAGTTTTGAACAATTCCACTTTCAGCATGGTCTATGTTCAAACCTGCTATTATGCCCTGTGAAATTGTGCTTATCATGCCATCACAAGGCTGTTAATTCATCCACCAGCTTGTGGTCTGCTGCATCCTGGGGCTGATTAGAGTCTCCTGGCTTTATCCCACAGGCCCTTGCCACGGAGAGGTATTTGTCTGGTCAAGAAGATGAACCATATTGTGAATAAAGTTTGGCAAGACATTTCTGCATCTTGTTTAGATTTGATGTGACCCTGAAGAAATCCCAGCAGGCTACTTTCAAGTTGCAGCCTATTGAAAGTCAGCAGCCATGGAGGAGGTCCTGGCCATTGAAGTGGGCACAAAACAACTCTCCATCCATATCAGGTTCATGCTGTCCTCCTCCAACATGCTGAGGGAATGACTCCTGGTCTCATCATGAGGCGCCAGAGGAGCCCCTCACATTCCCATAGAACATGGACATTCCATGTTCCATCTGTCCACTTTCCAGACTTCATAGGATAGGAGAAGAACCGGATATATGGAATGTGATGTGTCCCAAATCAATGATCACTTAAACCATGACGCTGCACTGCATTCTCTACTGAGTTGAGAACTCACCATACATCTCTTGATGTGGCTGCTGGGCGTCTAGGCTAGTTTCCTGATTCTGAAGTAAACCCAGGTGGTACCAGTCCTGGAGGAGTGGGGTCGGAAGGCAAATCCACTGGTGCCTGTGCTGAGATTATTGAACCACGTGCTCTCAAGCCGAGCTCGGTCCCAGTTTGTTCCACTGGAATTTGTGGGGGCTTATAACCTGCATCAGGTGTCAGATGAGTTGCCTGTCAGCAAGATCGGTGCGGCCAACAAAGCACAGAGACACCTAGTGGACGTGGGTGGAAGTGCGAGCTGTCAGATTTCAATGGGATCCCTTGTTCTGCCTGGATATGGAGGAATTTATTGCTCAGGGGACTCTATACAGTTTAGGGTCTGTTTTCTTGTCGCCCATGCAAAAAGGATTGAATCATTTCTTCAAAAACCGCAAGACCCTGGCACCTTCTCCCTTCATCTATCCTCTAACACTCACAGCTGAGCCGCCAAATGTCTTGAATATTGGTTTGAAGCGGCCAGGAGCTGAATAGTCTCTGGTTGCCTTGGGAACCCTGATGCTTCTTTGTTCTGAGGTCACTCCTCTATGACATCAGGTGGAATCTGGGATGCAGGTGCAATATCACTGGAGCCACTCATCATAGTTCATGTTGCCCAAGGCTTTAAATCTCTCTGGGGAGTGCAGTCAAGAGACTTCTCATTCTGGAGCCTTGAAAACCCACGACCTTCACAACCTAGCTGACCAATGAGTGCTCCTTCCCCTTTGATTAGAGAAGTGCTCCCATGTGTGCCTCTCATGTTACAGGAGAACTGATACCAATTTTTACTTTTTTCTGAGGGAAACTGATTGCAAAGAAATGAATGAGGGTTCAATTATATGACTTCAACCACTTATCAGTGTGTAATTATTTTTGAGAGTAGTAACTGATAACAACGAGGAGAAGATAGGAATTGGATTAGGAATGTTTTTATTTTGCCACCCCATTTCTGTTCCGGGACCCCAGATCTTATGAGTCATCACCACATGCCTTTGCCTGTTTATATCTCCCAACAGCGTCTGGCTGAAGCACTTTTACTGAGGGAATCAGGCTTACAAAAGGATGCAAAACTTCATCTGGCTCACCAATTCTTTAGATTTGGGCAAAATCCAGCACCTGTACTGTCTTGTTCTTTATGCATAGCTCTCTGCTCTTTAGAATTTTTCAAAGAAATGGTCAATAGGAGAAATAAGAAATAAAAACTTTCTAGGAAAGTGTCAGTTGTTTTTGAATGTAATGACTAGTGATTCATGTGTGTATGATCCCAAATTCTCCATTTGTAGTCAGCAATTGAGCATCTTCTCAATCCCACATAGTTCTGCCTCTGTCCCTGATCCTGGCGTGCTGAATCCCTGATATATTTTTCTGTTCATGGATCAATCAGCTACTTCCATTATTGTCCTTTCTGAAGAGGGGAATATCTTTCCCTCAGGACACAGGGCTAGGCTTGGGTATTGACATGCAAAAAAGTTCCTAGTTTGATTGTTGTGAAGAGGAGAATTAAGAACTCCATAGAGAATGTTTGGCTTGGCCATGATTGCTTCACTGCATACAATTTTAAAAATTATGACTGTAGGTGTTCATGTGTTGTAACTCAGAGAAACTGTTCCAGTGCAGGCCATATAGCCCATCTTGTAGAGTACTTGCCTCTCATTCTGGAAATCCGGGTTCGAATCCCCAGCACTCTGGGATTGTTAATAACAAACAAACAACATCGTCTCTTTTGCTTTCTTCTCCCTCTCCTCACGAAAGAATCAACACTCTAAAACAGCACCATTTTCAATGCAAAACAATTCCACCAACAACCTCAGCAGGCTAATGGGCTCCAAGAGAGCAGTGCTGCCCAGTCACCTGCATTTCTTCAGGGTACTTTTTCCATGAAGTCACTCTACACTCTTTAGGACAGAGATCACGTGTCTAGCATGAGTATGCTTATGAGGACAATTCTTCAGCAATTTCTTCAGCTGCTCATTGTGCACCAGCTTTTGGGAAATTCAAAATGACAACCACACTTGTACCTGGCACTCTCCTGGCTTCTGGGATACACGGCCATACTCTCTGCTAATGAAGGAAACTTCCACACAAGAGCACTTTCCACGTGTACCTCAATGTCTACTGGAAAAACCAGATGTGAACACAAAAGACAGCCACACAAGTCCCTGGAACGTCTCTCACACATTTGCTTTGTAGAGACTTGCCTGTGATTTCTTAGTGATTAAAGTTAGGATTTGGGGTAGAATCAATGTTAGCCTGTATTGATAGCATTCAGGAGGATCACAGGGCATTTAAAACTTCCTCAACCAATATTTTTAGAGCTCCATTTTCAAGAGGAATAAAGCACTATTGTAGATTCTTGTTAATATTGATGAACAGCCTCAAAAGAAGCAGTGTAGGGATTAGTGTTTCAAGTCCCAGGATCAAGTGGCTTCAATTGTAGGTCGTGGGGGAAGGTGCTGTGAAGTTGGGAAGGTCTCTGCTTATGGTTCTTGTGCCAGAAAAATAGGAATCATGATTTGTATATTCGACTGTCCCTTGGGAGCCACAGAAAAGAGATAGGAATGAGGAAGGGCATTTGTCTCGACACGCGTGACATCAACGGAGGACGGTGAACCTAAGAGAGAAGGAATGAAGGGAGAAGAGACACAGGAGTGACAGCAAGACAGGAATTCTGATCAAGCTGCAAATTTTTATTGTTCATACGGGTATTTATGCTGAGGAAATGAGGGGTATGATGAGATGCATGCTGGTTGGCTGTGTTCTTCTATTGGGCTCCGGATAGGGTGCAAGTTCATGTGGGCGGGAAGGTGAAATCCCAGAAGAGAAGCAGGGACGGCGCCATAGGCGCCATATTGTCAGAACTATCATCCAGGAGGGGCGAGGGGCGTGCCTTGTGAATCTGTCAGTTGCTAGTTGCAGGGTGTTTGTGCAGGGCAAGGCAACTGCAAAATGTTCCCTGGGTTGCTGCTTATTGTAAAGGTCAGGACGTTCTCAGAATGAGAACTTCTTCTTGGTCCCTGACATTTCCCCTTTTCTTATATAAAATTATTGACCATATTCTGATAGCCATATTTTAAGGGGGTGATAGAGGCTGTGTGGCGAGGCAGGGGCGTAGCCTGCCAGGACAGGTACAGAGCTGGAGTGACAATCCCTTGGGAACTGCGCCTGTCTTAGGTTGTCCGTGACAGAGCAACATCCTTACCTGTCATTGGATAATGAGGCTCTTGCCCTCATTTCCTGTCTTAGGTTGTTGTGAGCTCTCACAAATCTTACCCGTCATTGGCTGTCCAGTTCAGCTCACAGGTGTGATGGTCTTTTAAGATCACCATCGCGATCCATCATCTCCATTCGATGGTAATGAACCTGAATAAGTTTTGCCATTATAGCCTCAATATGAGCTCTAAGAAAAGCCATGATCTTGTTGAATATCAAAGGACCTATAGATACGATAAGCAGCAAGCAAAGGAGGGGATCTAGGAAGGGAAGGAGATAGGGAAAGAGTCCACTGAATCCGGTCCATAGTGGATTATCAGCCAGTGCTCGTCGGCGTTTTTCTAAGTCTTCCTGCAGCTGTTTGATCTTGTCCTTAACAATCCCTGACTTGTTGGCATAGAAACAGCATTTTTCCTGCAAAGCCAAACAAATGCCTCCCTGTTCAGCAGTTAGAAGGTCTAAAACTCTCCTATTTTGTAGGACCACTTCTGCTAAGGAATCCACCTGATCTTGAAGATCTTGTATGGTGCATGAGAGTATCTGTACATCAGAAATCAATTGTCTGGATAATTTTGTATATTGAGTAAGAGAGACCACCAAACCAGCAGTACCTGAGGCCACTGCTGTAGTTATTCCAAGTCCTGCAAGTAAAGGGATAAAGGTGATAGCATGTTTAGCTCATCCTGCAATGTGATCAATTGTTGGTTTAGGAACAGGCTCATCTCCTGGAATAATGTCTACGTCTGGGAGCAAGGCGGCTAGGACACATAATCCAGTCCAGTTGGTTGGCAGTTGAGTGAAAGCCTTATTACCTCCACAGACAAATACAGTGCCATTAGGGGGGCACAATGGCTGTGAAAAATTGAATGTCTCGGAGCAATCACTAAATGTCATAATCCCTACATTTAAATCCCAGGTATTATTATAGCCAGGTGAGAAAAAGCAAGTAGTATTGGAAAATATGAATGGGTGTACCAAAAATGGTGGAGTTGGTAGACAATTTTCACTGGTAAAATTGGACCATGGTGTATTAGGATAGGTTAAATTCTCAGCAATTTTTCTAGTAAGGGTAGCAGCTGAGTCATTTCTATAATCAATCGGAATAGCTAATGGAGCAGGATATCCTAGCTGCAAGCAAGCCAACAATCTGCAGTCAAGGGAGAATTGGACTGATTAAGCAAGGCGTAAGTGGCTTCAAGAATATCGTAAGTGGCAGGGTCTATCTCAGAAGGTCTGTGTTTAGGTAGTGCTAGTGAGTGATATAAGAGACTAGGATGCATTTCCTCGTACATCCATTGAATTTTCTCATGGACTTGTTTGGCTCTATTAGAATCTTGGGGGCCTTCTCCATCAGATACATGTAGGGGGGCTGTAGTAGACCAGCAAACTGTTTGCCCTACTAAGTCTGCAGGACATAAGGCAACACTTAATTTTCCAGGGGTATTAGACCAAACCCCTCCAGTTGATCCTGGATGGGACCTTAATAAGGTGGTAGTAAAATAGATTTTACTCCCTGAGGAACAGGTTTGAGCTGAGGAATAACAAGAACTATGGAAGGAAGTGTGAAAAGTTGTGCAAGAACAGGGTGCAGGTTTGCCATTAACTGGGGGAATAATTTGTGGTTTTTCGATACAGTACCACTGAGTATGTGTCTCCCAAAATGCGATGTGACTGCCGCAATCTATCTCTTGGCGTTGTTTTAGAAGATTACCAATGTATGATGGCTTATGATTTGCCTCATCAGTACTCAATATTAATCCTCCCTCACACATACATGGTTTGTTTTTGAGCTCCAGTAAATACTCACGAACCTTAGCAGGATCCTCAAGTCCTGCATGACTGTGGGAGAGCAGCGAACAGGCAGCCATTATCCAGAGAAGCAATGGTGTGCAATAGCAAACAGGGTTTGCTATTCAGGGGATTTTTCACATAGATTGTCGGCTGCCTCTGTAAGAGAGGAAGATTCATCCTCAGGGGCAGGTTTCCATCCCAGGGTTGTGGTAAATCATTGACCTGTTTGACCAGGCATTCTGGTAACCATCTTGGGGCTGCTTGTTCTTGATCTAAAATGCAAGATGAGCCTCATCTTCAAATGAGGACGGGATCTGGGTCTTTCCATTTATTTGTTAAAGGATCCTGCCACATAACAGATGGGCGAGCAGAATTAGAAGAGGGATGCCAATGTCTGTCCATGGCCGAATGTCCTTCATTGTCTAGGGTAAGAGAGTTAAGAGCAAATAATGCATGATTAAGGTGATCCCTGGCAGTGGTAAATGCAAGGGAAGAGGCCTTAAGGCGGGTAAGCCAGGTTTTTAAGGTGAGGTGTGCACGTTCCACAATGCCTTGACCTTGAGGGTTATATGGAATTCCAGTAGTATGAGACATTTGAAGAGTGGCACAAAACTGTTTGAACTTGGTACTGGTATTTGCAGGGCCATTATCTGTCTTAATATGTGCTGGCTTTCCCATTATGGAAAAGGCTGAGACAAGATGAGAAAGGACATCCTTGGTAGCTTCTCCAGAATGCAGTGATGTAAAAATAAAGCCACTAAAGGTATCTATGGAAACATGTATGTACTTTGTTTTTCCAAATTCGGGAAAGTGAGTAACATCCATCTGCCAAATCTGATTGGGCATTAATCCTCAAGGGTTAACACCCAGATGTTGAATAGGAAGGGAGACAATGCAAGCAGGACACGCTTTTACAATTTCCCTTGCTTGTAGCCTGGTAATTTTACAAAGTAACCGAAGGCTCTGAGAATTAAAGTGGTGAAGGGTATGTAAATCTGTGGCCTCTTGGATGGATCCAATAAGAACTGGGAAAAGGGAGTGAGTGACTGCATCAGCCTGAGCATTACCCCGTGATAGGGGACTGGGAAGATCAGAATGTGCTCTAATGTGTCCTAAGAAAAATGGATGTTTTCTAGCCTGAATTAGTTGTTGAAGCTGGTTAAAAAAAAAGGCTGCATTGGAGGAAGCCTTAATGGCAGGTGAAATCTCCAATAGGGGCACAGAATGGGCAATGTAAGCACTGTCTGTATAAATATTAACAGGTTTATCAAAAAATGTCATAAAGACTGTGTTATAGCAAACAATTCTACAAGCTGTGCTGATGGATAAGCAGTGTCAAAGGTGGTGGGCTGACTATCAACAACAAAGGCTGCATGCCCGTTGCTGGAGCCATCTGTAAAAATAGTAAGGGCTTGTGGAATAGGAACCTTCCGAGTAACCCGAGGAAAAATAAATGGGTGTAATTGAGCAAAATGCAAAAGGGGGTCATTGGGAAGGTGGTTATCAATTGTTCCCAAAAAGCCTGATAGGGCAATACCCCATTCATCCCTTGTCTGTAGTAAAAATTGGGTCTGATCCTTAGTGTATGGAATCAAAATGCTATCAGGGTCTTTGCCAAAATGTTGTCAAGAAAGCAGGCGACCTTTAAAAATGATAGAAACTACCGGAGCAGGATAGACAGCAATAACTTTAGAGGATGTGGCGGGCAAATGAACCCAAAGCAAGGGGCAACCTTTATTTTTAAAATGTGGATCCCACTGCCAGAATAGTCCCGTGGGTGTATGAGGGGTGTGTAATATAACCAAAACCAAAGGAAGGTTATAAGATATTTGTGTAACAAATTGTTGAGCAATGACTTCTGTGACTTGAATTAATGCTTGCCGCGCCTCGGGAGTAAGCTCTGGAGGAGAAGAGGGGTCAGAATCTCCCCTTAAAATATCATTAAAAGGCAAAAGCACATAGGTTGGTAGTTTTAAATATGGTCTTAGCCATTGGATATCCCCTAGTAATTTTTGGAAATCATTAAGAGTGTGGAGCTGGTCCACACGCAATTGTATATTAGGGATTTGAATTTGATTAGTTTGAAGTTTGAGGCCCAAGTCGGTGTAGGGGTCCTGTGTCTGAACCTTATCAGTGGCTATCTGAAGTCCCAAGGCAGTGAGGGCCTTATAGAGATCCAAATAACAATTGTTAAGATCATAGGTATTAGGTGCAGCAATTAACAAATCATCCATATAATGTAATATATAAACTTGTGGCCACCGCTCTCTCACAGGGTCTACTGCTTGAGCAACATATTTTTGGCAAAGACTAGGGCTGTTAGCCATACCCTGGGGAAGGACCTTCCATTGAAATCTTTGCATAGGGCCCTGAAAATTGATGCAGGGAGGCTGAAAGAAAAATAGGGTCTGTCCTCAGGATGTAAAGGAATAGTAAAAAAGCAATCTTTTAAGTCGATGACCATTTTGTAATAGTCCCTAGGAATAGCTACCGATGTAGGGATGCCTGGCTGTAGGGCCCCCATCGGGCGCATAACCTTATTGATAGTGTGCAAATCCTGTAAAAGGCGCCATTTGCTTGATTTCTTCTTAATAACAAAAATAGGAGTGTTCCAGGGTGAGGTTGAGGGTTCCACATGGCCGGCTGTCAACAGTTCCTGTACTAACATGGAGGCAGCCTCTAATTTTTCTTGCATAAGGGATCACTGATCCACCCACACAGGAGTTTGAGTTTCCCAAATAATTTTGTCTGCATGGGGTACAGGAGGGTCAGGGACCGACACTAAAAATCCAAATACCCAAGTCCAAATTTGTCTGTTTTTTGTATGGGCTGTACAGGCGCAACCTGTCCTTGTCCTAGCCTCCCAAGGCCTGTACCAGGGATAAAGCCCATACGAAGCATTTGATGAGTGACTAAAGAGTCGGGACTAGCAAGAATCACTTTCATTTGGCTTAGAATGTCTCATCCCCAAAGGTTGACAGGGAGATCAGGAACAACGAAGGGGGTAACAGTTCCTTTATTTCCTGTGTTATCTTTTGTGTCAGTCCAATTGAGTGCCCTGGAGCTAACTAAGGGGTTTTTTGATTGCCCTATTCCTTTAAGGTCAGTTAGTGATGAGGTGAGGGGCCATTCTGATGGCCAATATTTTTGAGAAATAACTGTGGTGTCCGCACCAGTATCTAGGATCCCTTGGAATTTCTTTCTTTCAATAAATAAGGTAAGAGTGGGTCTTTTGTGGAAGATAGGTTGGACCCAATACACATCAGAGGAACCTAAAGAGGCCATGTTTCATGGTGAATTTTGGGTGGCGGGAGTGTTTCCTGAATTGAGGGGAAGGAGTATTAATTGTGCAATTCTTGTTCCTGCAGAGATGGCCGCTATTCCGTTAATAGCTTTGGCCAGTATTTTAATTTCTCCAGTGTAATGATTATCAATGATGCCAGGGAAGACCTGAACACCTTGTAAGGTGGTAGAAGCTCTTCCAAGAATAAGAGCACACATATGAGGTGGAGGGGGGCCTATAACCCCAGTGGGTATTATTTGGGGTCCTTGCATAGAGTCTAATATTCTATCAGTGGAGGCACAGAGGTCCAATCCTGTGCTGCCTGGGGTAGTGCATTGGAGGAAGGTGATTGTGGAGAAGGACAGGGGGCCTGGATTTGGTTGGGAGTCTGAGAGGGAACAAACCTTATTGCCCCTGGGTTTGTTCTGGGGGCAGTCGGGGTCAGGGGCTGGCCCCGAGAGGAGTTTCCTGAGAAGGAAGAAGGAATAGGCTGTCCAAGGGCATTGGTCTTGGATCTACACTCCTTGGCCCAGTGGCGACCTTTACCACATTTAGGGCAAAGGGTGAGCGGAGGTGGTTTAGCCCCTGTTTGAGGAGATATGGGTCCTTGACCCAGTCTCCCTGTTGGTCACTCTCACGCAAAATGGCCAGGTTGTTTGCAAGTAAAGCAAGTACGTGAGCCAAGGTTGTGAAGGGCCTTGGTGAAGGTGGCGCCAATGGTGTGACCCATGGCATGGGCCGTTCCTACCCTGGCACACAGCCTAATGAAGTCAGAAAGGTCCCCTTTATCTTTATGGGGCCAAAGAACATCTTGACATATTGGGTTTGCATTTTCAAAGGCAAGATATTTTACAAAGGAGCTCTCACTTTCACTTGGTCCAAGTAAGCGCTCCACAGCTAGATTAAGCCGGGCAACAAAGTCACTGTAAGGCTCGTCAGGACCCTGATGAATTTTTGCTAGGGAGGTGGTGGCCGAGCCCTTTTGAGGGAGCCATCTCCAAGCGTGCAAACCAGCAGTTTGAACCTGTGCTAGGAGCCCAGTAGGGAACTGCGTCTCTTTAGGGTTAGTATCAAATGGTGCATTACCCACTAGCTTAACATAGGTCCAGGATTTAGAGTAAGCCTTGGTTGAATTTTTTTGGGCAGTTTCTGGACAGTATTCCTTAAAGTCTGCGTTCCACAACAGGAAGTCACCTGCACTGAGGGTGACTAGGGCCAAAAATTTCCAACCATTAGGGGTGAGCCATTGTGTACTATGGTTCTCTAGCAAGGCCAGTGTAAAAGGTGCAGTGGGGCCATACTGAGCACAAGCCTTTTTAAGTCTTTCAAGAAAGCGGAGGCTCAGTCTTTTATAAGAACCAAGGGCTCCACTCTGTCCAGAGGTGGGCTCCTCCTCATCCCCTGATTCCTGGTCCTCCTCTTGTTCTCCCTCTGGTTCTACCTCTTGTTCCTCCCCTGATTCCTTTTCCTGACCTCCTTCTAGACCCTCTGCCTCAGTCTGTGAGAGCTTATCTGCTTGACTGCGAATAACTGGAAAGGCAAGAACAGGCTGACTGCACGGCTTCACCTTACGAGTATTAAGGGGTTTTGGGCCAGTTTGTGTTAACTCCGTGCCCAAGGCTAGTGAGCGAAGTTCAGAATCAAGGGCTTTTAGGTCTTTTAAAAGTTGGATTTGTTCCCGCCTATGTTGGAGAGACTCGTGTAAAGGGGTTAGATTAGGCAAGGGAAGCAGGGAAAAATGTTTGGGGGGGCAGTAGGTCCCTGAAGGACCAGAGCATGAAAGGCAGGGGGTATATAAGAGGGAAGTGGATTTTTAAGAGTTGGCAGGTCTGGAGAATGGTATCGAGAAGCTGCCTCCTCCAGGGTAGCCTCATTATCTGGGGTCAACTCATCATAGGGATTTAAAACTGGATAAATCTTAGAGGGATTTTTAGGGGACTCCTTTGGTAAGGTGGGTCTGGGAGGGTCCCAGGGTCCTGAGAAGGCTGAGTAGGGTGTATTTGAATACTAACCGAAGGGCATGCTGAGTGGGGGTGAAAGGTGGATTGCATTGCCTGCTCCCCAATTTTTACAAGTTTTAAAGTACCACTGTCAAAGCGTGAACTTTTAAGAATCTCATTAATTAAATTCCAATAAGAAAAGACGGTGATGGGCAACTTTTGAGGACCAAAAGTCTCGTAATAATCTTTGAGGCAGTCTCCTACTCTGAGCCACATTTTACCATCAAATGACCCCTTGAGGGGAGACCAAGGACACAAATCCTCTATGTATGAAAAGAATAATTTTAAGTCCTTTTTCTTAACACGTGCTCACCGAGTCTTGAGGGCCTCCTTGAGACCCATCAGAAACAAATTGTGTGACGAAACTGCTTGTCCCATGGTGTGTCACTCACCTTGTGCCAGTCTCACTCTCCTCCTGGATCTGACTCTCGGCAGCGTTAACTGAGGCAATCACAGAATCCACTTAGCCAAGGATTCCCCGGAGGGTGGCATTCACTTCTCAGGCAAATGTTCCAGTCAACCACGTTGGGCGCCAACTGTCCCGACCCGCAGGACATCAACAGAGGATGGCGAACCTAAGAGAGAAGGAATGAAGGGACAAGAGACACAGGGAGTGACAGCAAGACAGGAATTCTGATCAAGCTGCAAAGCTTTACTGTTCACACGGGTATTTATGCTGAGGGAATGAGGGGTAAGATGAGATGCAGGCTGGTTGACTGTGATCTTCTATTGGACTCCTGATAGGGTGCACGTTCACACTGGTGGGAAGGTGAAATCCCGGAAGAGAAGCAGGGATGGCGCCATAGGCGCCATATTGTCAGAACTATCAGCCAGGAGTGGGGAGGGGCGTGCCTAGTGAATCTGTCAGTTGCCAGTTGCAGGGTGTTTGTGCAGGGCAAGGCAACTGCAAAATGTTCCCTGGGCTGCTGCTTATCATAAAGATCAGGACATTCTCAGAATGAGAACTTCTTCTTGGTCCCTGATAGGCATTGTTGTACTCAAAAGAGGAATTAGGTTCTGTATTCACAGTTGCAAGGAGAATGAGCGGCCAATAAATACTTCCTGTATTTGTACTGTAGGATGTGGCTGAATATATGTCATAGAGTTTTGGTTTGACCATAATCAAGGGCGAGTTCAATAGGGTCTATTGTCTGAAATTGTTTTCTAGTATCAACACCATTGAGTGTTTCTGCCGCCCACATATCCTTACTCTCCTCTTTTGAATATTCAGCTTGGAAGCTTTGAACAACTCCACTTTCAGCACGGTCTATGTTCAAATCTGCTATTATGCCCTGTGAAACTGTGCTTATCATGCCATAACAAGGCTATTAATTTATCCCCCAGCTTGTGGTCTGCAACATCCTGGGGCTGTTTAGAGGATTCCTGGCAATATCCCACAGGCCCTTGCCACGGAGAGGTATTTGTCTGGTCAAGAAGATGAACCATATTGTGAATAAAGTTTGGCAAGACATTTCTGCATCTTGTTTAGATTTGATGTGACCCTGAAGAAATCCCAGCAGGCTAGTTTCACGTTACAGCCTAGTTGTAAGACAGGAGTCATGGAAGAGGTGCCTGGCCATCGGAGTGGGCACAGAACAACTCTCCATGCATGTCAGGTTCATGCTGTCCTCCTCCAACATGCTGAGGGAATGATTCCCTGGTCTCATCATGAGCCACCAGAGGAGCCAATCACATTCACATATAACATGGATACCACATTTTCCATCTTTCTCCTTTGCAGACATTGTAGGATAAAAGAATATACCCGACATATGGAATGTGATGTGTCCCAAATCAATGATCACCCAAATCATGGCACTGCACTGCATGCTGCACTGAGTTGAGCACTCAACACACATCTCTCCATGTGACTGCTAGGCCCCTAGGCTAGTTTCCTGACTCCACAGGAATCCCACGTGGTACCAGTCTGGGGGAGAGGGGTCGGAAGGCAAATAAATTGGTGCCTGTGCTAAGATGGTTGAACCACGTGCTCTCAAGCAGGCCTTGGTCCCAGCTCGTTCCACTGGAATTTGTGGGGGCTAATAGCCTGCATCAGGTGTCAGATGAGTTGCCTGTCAGCAAGGTCGGTGCGGCCAACAGAGCACAGAGCCACCTAGTGGACTTGGGTGGAAGTGTGAGCTGTCAGATTTCAATGGGATCCCTTGGCCTGCCTGGATATGTAGGAATTTATTGCTCACGGGACCCTCTACAGGTTAGGGCCTGTTTCCTTGTTGCCCAGGCAACAAGGATTGAATCATTTCTTCAAAAACCTCAAACCCTGGCACCCACTCCATTCATCTATCCTCTAACACTCACAGCAGAGCCACCACATGTCTTGAATGTTGGTTTGAGGTGGCGAGGAGCTGAATAGTCTCTGGTTGCCTTGGGAACCATGACCCTTCTTTGTTCTGAGGCTGCTCCTCTATGACATCAGGTGGAATCTGGGATGCAGGTGCAATATCACTGGAGCCACTCATCAAAGTTCATGTTGCCCAAGGCTTTAAAAACTCTTTGGGGAGTGCAGTCAAGAGGCTTCTCATTCCGGAGCCTTGAAATCCCACGACCTTCACAACCTAGCTGACCAATGCCTGCTCCTTCCCCTTTGATTAGAGAAGTGCTTCCATGTGTGCCTCTCATGTCACAGGAGAAGAGGTAACCAATTGTTACTTTTTTCTGAGTGGAACTGATTGCAAGGAAATGAATGAGGGACCAAATATATGACTTTAACCACTTCTCACTCTGTAATAAATTTTGAGAGTAGTAACTGAAAACAACAAGGAGAAGACAGGAATTGTATTGGGAATGTTTTCATTTTGCCACCCCATTTCGGTTCTGGAACCCCAGATCTTATGAGCCATCAACACTGTTTATATCTCCCAACAATGTCTGGCTGAAGCACTTTTAATGAGGGGATCAGGCTTACAAAAGGATGCAACACTTCATCTGGCTCACCAATTCTTGAGATTTGGGCAAAATCCAGCACCTGAACTGACTTGTGCATTATGCACAGCTCTCTGCTCTTTAGAATTTTTCAAAGAAAAGGTCAATAGGAGAAATAATAAATAAACACTTTCTAGGAAAGTGTCAGTTGTTTTTGAATGCAATGGCTAGAGATTGATGTGTGAATGATCCCAATATCTCTATTTTTAGTCACCAATTTAGCATCTTCTCAATCCCACATTGTCCTGCCTCTGCCCCTGATCCTGGCGTCCTTGAATCCCTGATATATTTTTCTGCTCATGGATCAAACAGCTACTTCCATTATCATCTTTACTGAAGAAGGGCTACTCAGGACACAGGGCTAGGCTTGGGTATTGACATGCAAAAAAGTTCCTTCCTGGATTGTTGTGAAGAGAAGAATTAAGAACTGCATAGACATTGCTTGTCTTGGCCATGATTGCTTCACTGTATGCAATTTCACAAATTATGTCTGTAGGTGTTCAAGTGTTGTAACCCAGAAGCTGTTCCAGTGCAGTCCATATAACCCATCTTGTAGAGTGCTTGCCTCTCATTCTAAAGGTCCAGGTTCGAATTCCCAGCTTCTGGGATTGTGGAAATAACAAACAAAAAACATTGTCTCCTTTGCTTTCTTCTCCCTCTCCTCACAAAAGAATCAACACTCTAAAACAGCACCATTTTTAATGCAAAACAATTGCACCAACAACCCTCAGCAGGCTAATGGGCTCCAAGAGAGCAGTGCTGCCCAGTCACCTGCATTTCTTCAGGGTACTTGTTCCATGAAGTCACTCTACACTCTTTAGGACAGAGATCACGTGTCTAGCATGAGTATGTTTATTAGGACAATTCTTCAGCACTTTCTTCAGCTGCTCATTGTGCACCAGCTTTCAGGAAATTCAAAATGACAACCGCACTTGTACCTGGCACTCACTTGACTTCTGGGATACACAGCCATACACTCTGCCAATGAAGGGGACTTCCACACAAGAGCATTTTCCACGTGTACCTCAATGTCTACTGGAAAAACCAGATGTGAACACAAAAGACAGCCGCACTTGTCCCTGGAACTTCTCTCACACATTTGCTTTGTAGAGGCTTGCCTGTGATTTCTTAGTGATTAAAGTTAGGATTTGGGGTAGAATCAATGTTAGCCTGTATTGATAACATTCAGGAGGATCACGGGGCATTTACAACTTCCTCAACCAATATTTTTAGAGCTCCATTGTCAAGAGGAATAAAGCACTATTGTAGATTCTTGTTAATATTGATGAACATCCTCAAGAGAAGCAGTGCAGGGATTAGTGTTGCAATTCCCAGCATCAACTGGCTTCAATTGTAGGTCATGGGGAAAGGTGCTGTGAAGGTGGGAAGGCCTATGCTTATGGATCTTGTTCCAGAAAAAATAGGAATCATGATTCATATATTCGGATGTCCCTTGGGAGCAACAGAAAAGGGACAGGAATGAGGAAGGGCATTGTTGTTCTCAAAAGAGGAATTAGGTCCCGTATTCATGGTTGCATGGAGTTTGAGCGGCCAATAACTCCTTCCTGTATTTGTAGTGTAGGATGTGGCTGAATATATGTTGTAGAGTTTTGGTTTGACCATGATCAATGGCGAATTTCCTAGGGCCTATTGTCTGAAGTTGTTTTCTAGCATTAATATGTTTTAACATCTCTGGCCCCCCAAATATCCTTACTCTCCTCTTTTGAATATTCAGCTTGGAAGCTTTGAACAATTCCACTTTCAGCACGGCCTATGTTCAAACCTGCTATTATGCCCTGTGAAACTGTGCTTATAATGCCATCACAAGACTGTTAATTCATCCGCCAGCTCATGTTCTCCTCCATCCCAGGGCTGATTAGAGGCTCCTGGCAATATCCCACAGACACTGTTCACAGAGATGCATTTGTCTGGTCAAGAAGATGAACCATATTGTGAGTAAAGTTTGTCAAGACATTTCTGCATGTTGTTTTGATTGGATGTGACCCTGAAGAAATCCCAGCAGGTTAGTTTCAAGTTGCAGTCTAGTTGTAAGCCAGCAGCTAAGGAGGAGGTGCCTGGCCTTTGGAGTGGGCACAGAACAACTCTCCATTCATGTCAGGTTCATTCTGTCCTCCTCCAACATGCTGAGGGAGTGATTCCCTGGTCTCATCATGAGGCACCAGAGGAGCCACTCACATTCTCATAGAACATGGACTTCCCATGCTCCATCTGTCTCCTTTCCAGACTTCATAGGATAGGAGAAGAAACCGGATATATTGAATATGTTGTGTCCCAATCAATGATCATTCAAACCATGGTGCTGCACTGCATACTCTACTGAGTTGAGCAATCACCATACATCTCTCCATGTGGCTGCTGCGTGTCTAGGCTAGTTTCCTGACTCTGAAGGAAACCCAGGTGGTACCAGTCCTGGAGGACTGTGGTCGGAAGGCAAATCCCCTTGTGCCTGTGCTAAGATTGTTGAACCACGTGCTCTCAAGCAGGCCTCGATCCCAGCTCGTTCCACTGGAATTTGTGGGGGCTAATAGCCTGCATCAGGTGTCAGATGAGTTGCCTGTCAGCAAGATCGGTGCGGCCAACAGAGCACAGAGCCACCTAGCGGACTTGGGTGGAAGTTCGAGCTGTCAGATTTCAATGGGATCCCTTGTCCTGCCTGGATATGGAGGAATATATTGCTCACGGTATCCTATACAGGTTAGGACCTGTTTCCTTGTCACCCAGGCAACAAGGATTGAATCATTTCTTCAAAAACCCAAGACCCTGACACCCACTCCCTTCATCTATCCTCTAACACTCACAGCTGAGCCACCACATGTCTTGAATGTTGGTTTGAAGCAGCCAGGTGCTGAATAGTCTCTGGTTGCCTTGGGAACCATGACCCTTCTTTGTTCTGAGGCTGCTCCTCTATGACATCAGGTGGAATCTGGGATGCAGGTGCAATATCACTGGAGCCACTCATCATAGTTCATGTTGCCCAAGGCTTTAAAAACACTCTGGGGATTGCAGTCAAGAGCCTTCTCATTCTGGATCCTTGAAAACCCACGACCTTCACAACCTAGCTGACCAATGCCTGCTCCTTCCACTTTGATTAGAGAAGTGCTCCCATGTGTGCCTCTCATGTCACAGGAGAACTGGTAACCAATTGTTACTTTTTTCTGAGTGGAACTGATTGCAATGAAATGAATGAGGGATCAATTATATGACTTTAACCACTTATCACTCTGTAATAAATTGTGAGAGTACTAACTGAAAACAACGAGGAGAAGACAGGAATTGTATTGGGAATGTTTTCATTTTGCCACCCCGTTTTGGTTCTTGGAACCCAGATCTTATGAGCCATCACCACATGCCTTTGCCTGTTTATATCACCCAACAGCGTCTAGCTGAAGCACTTTTACTGAGGGAAACAGGCTTAGAAGAGGAGGCAAACTTCATCTGGCCCACCAATTCTTGAGATTTTGGAAAAATCCAGCACCTGAACTGGCTTGTGCATTATGCACAGCTCTCTGCACTTTAGTATTTTTCAAAGAAAAGGTCAAAAGTAAAAAGAAGAAAAACAATACTTTCTCGAAAAGTATCTGTTGATTTTGAATGTTATGGCAAGAGATTCATGTGTGAATGATCACAAATATCTCCATTTGTAGTCACCAATTGAGCATCTTCTCAATCCCACATAGTCCTGCCTTTGTCCCTGTTCCTGGCATCCTTGGATTTCTGATATACTTTTCGGCTCATGTATCAATCAGCTACTTCCATTATCATCCTTAATGAAGAGGGGATAATCCTTTTCCTCAGGACATGAGGCTAGGCTTGAGTATTGACATGCAAAAAAGTTTCTTGCTGGATTGATGTGAACAGGGGAATTAAGAATTCCATAGACATTGTTTGACTGGGTCATGATTGCTTCGCTGCACACAATTTTACAAATTAAGACTGTAGGTGATCAAGTGTTGTAACTCAGAGAAGCTGTTCCAGTGCAGGCCATATAGACCATCTTGTAGAGTGCCTGCATCCCATGCTGGAGACCCAGGTTCTATTCCCCAGCACTGTGGGATTGTGGAAATTACAAACAAATGAAACCATCCTTCCATCCTCTCTTTTTTACTTTTCTTTTCTCCTCTCCTCACAAAAGAATCAACACTCAAAAACAGCACCAATTTCAATGCAAATCAATTCCACAAGCAACTTTCAGCAGGCTACTGGGCTCCTAGAGAGCAGTGCTGCCCAGAAAGCTGCATTTCCTCAGAATATTTGTTCCATAAAGTCACTCTACTGTCCTCAGGACAGAGATCACGTGTCTAGCATGAATTTTCTTATGAGGACAATTCTTCAGCACTTTCTTCAGCTGCTCATTGTGCACCAGCTTTCAGGAAATTCAAAAATGACAACCCCACTTGTACCTGGCACTCTCCAGTCATCTTGGACACACTGCCATACTCTCTGCCAATTAATGGGATTTCCACACAAGAGCACTGTCCACGTGTACCTCAAAGTCTACTGGAAAACCAAGAGGTGAACACAAATGAGAGCTGCTCTTTTTCCTGGAATTTCTCTCACACATTTGTTTGCAGATATTTTCTGTGATTTCTTAGTGAATAAAGTAGGATTTGGGGATGAATCTATGATAGCCTGTATTGATAGCATTCAGGAGTATCACAGGGCATTTACAACCTACTCACCCAATATTATTGGAGCTCCAGTGTCAAGAGGAATGGAGCCCTTTTAGAAACTCTTGCTAATATTGATGGACATGCTCTAGAGAATTAGTGCAGGGATTAGTGTTGCATATCCCAGAATCAACTGACTTACAACATAGGTTGTTGTGGAAGGTGCTGTGCAGTTGGGAAATCCTTTGCTTATGGTTCTTCTGCCAGAAAAAATCGGAATCATGATTGGTATATTCGGCTGTCCCTTTGGAACAACAGAAAAGAGATGGGAATTTGCAAGGGCATTGTTGTTCTCAAAAGGGGAATGAGGGTCAGTATTCATGGTTGCATAGAGAATGAGCGGCCAATAACTATTTCCTGTATTTGTAGTGTAGGATGTGGCTGAATATAGGTTGCAGAGTTTGTTTTTGACCATGATCGAAGGCGAGTTTCATAGGGTCTATTCTCCAAAGTTGTTTTCTAGCATCAACACCCTTGAGCACTTCTGGCCCCCCAAATATCCTTACTCTTCTCTTTTGAATATTCATCTTGGAAGCTTTGAACAATTCCACTTTCAGCACGGTCTATGTTCAAACTTGGTTTTATGCCCTGTGAAACTTTGCTTATCATGCCATCACAAGGCTGTTAATTCATCCCCCAGCTTGTGGTCTGTTCCATCCTGGGGCTGGTTAGAGGACTCCTGGCAAAATTCCACAGGCCCTTGTGACAGAGAGGTATTTGTCTGGACAAGAAGATGAACCATTTTGTGAAAAAAGTTTGGCAATTCATTTCTGCATCTTGTATAGATTTGATGTGACACTGGAAAAATCCCAGAAGGCTAGGTTCAGGGTGCATCCTTGTTTTAAGTCAGCAGCCATGGAGGAGGGGCCTGGCCATTGGAGTGAGCACAGAACAACTCTCATTGCATGTCAGGTTCATCCTGTCCTCCTTCCAACATGCTGATGGAATGACTACCTCCTCTCTTTGAGCCACCAGTGGAGCCACTCACCTTCACATGGAACATGGACATCCCATGATCCATCTGTCTCCTTTCCAGACTTCATAGGATAAGAGGGGAAACACAAAGGATGGAATGTGATGTGTCCCAAATCTATGATCACCTAAACCATGAAATTGTACTGCATGCTCTTCTGAGTTGAGCAGTCACCACCCATCTCTCCGTGTGGCTGCTAGGCACCTAGTCTGGTTTCCTGAGTCTGATGAAAATCTGGATTGTCCTATCCCAGGAGGAGTGGGTTTGGCTGTCAAATCCACTAGTTTCGGTGATAAGATTGTTGACCAACTTGGTCTGAAGCAGCCCTCATTCCCAGCTTGTTCCACTGGAGTTTGTGGGGGCTAATAACCTGCATCAGGAGCCATATGAGCTGTGTGTCAGCAAGAATGGTTCAGCCAGTGGAGCAGAGGTCCACTTCGTGGTCCTGGATTGATGTGCAGGCTGTCAGAGTTCAATGGGATCCCATGTCCTGCCTCTATATGAGGAAATTTTTAGCTCACGGGGCTCCATACCGCTTATAGCCTGTATCCTCTTCACCCAGGCTACAAGGATAGAATCATTTCTTCATAAACACAAGACCCTAGCACCTACTCCCTTCATCTATCCTCTTACCCTCACAGCTGAGCCACCGCATGTTTTGAATGTGAGTTTGAAGCGGCCACGATCTGAAAGGTCTCTGGTTCCCATGAGAACCATGATGCTTCTGTGTTCTCAGTCCACTCTTCTATGACCTCAGGTGGAATCTGGTTTCAGGCACCATGTCACTGGAGCCACTCATGATAGTTCAAGTTGCCCAAGGCTTTACAAACACTCTGGTGAGTTCAATCAAGTGCCTTCTCCTACCGGATTTTTGAAACCCGTGACCTTCACAACCTATCTGACCAATACCTGGTCCTTCCCCTTTGATTAGAGGAGTTCTCCCATGTATGGCTCTCATGTCACAGGAGAACTGGTAACCAATTGTTTTGTTTTTCTGAGTGGAATTGATTCCAACAAAATGAATGAACGATCAAGGATATGACTTTAGTCACTTATCTCTCTGTAATAAATCTTGAGAGTAATATCTGAAAACATAACAAGGAGAAGATAGAAATTAGATGAGTAATGTTTTCTTTTTGTCACCACATTTCAATTCTGGGACCCCAGACCTTATGAGCCATCACCACATGCCTTTGCCTGTTTATATCTTCCAACAGCATCTGCCTAAATTGCTGCAATCTTTTACTGAGGGAACCCAGTTTAGAAAATTATGCACAACTTTCTCTGACTCACCCTTTCCTGATATGATGGGTAAAATACAGCAACTGAACTGGCTTGTGCATTGTGCAGTCTCTGCTCTTTAGAATTTTTCAAAGAAAAGATCAAAGGAAAAATAAGAAAAAAATATAGTCTCTAGAAAAATGTGAGATGGTTTTGAATGTAATTTCTAGTGATTCATGTGTGAATGCTCCCCAATATCTGCATTCATATTCACCAATTGAGCATATTCTCAATCCCATATAATCCTGCCTCTGCCCCTGTTTGTGGCATCCTTATATCCCTGATACATATTTCTGCTCATGAATCAATCAGCCATTTCCATTTTCATCCTTAATGAAGAGGGGAAAAAACTTTCCCTCAGGACACAGGGCTAGGCTTGGGTATTGACATGCAAAAAAGTTCCTTGCTGGATTGTTGTGAACTGGAGAATTGAGAATTCCTGAGACATTGTTTGGCTTGGTCATGATTGCTTCTCTGCATACAATTTCACAAATTAAGACTGTAGATGTCAAATGTTGTGACTCAGAGAAGCCATTCCAGTGCAGGTCATATAGCCCTTCTTATAGAGAGCCTGCCTCTCATTCTGGAGGCTCAGGTTTGAGTCCCCAGCACTCTGGGATTGTGGAAATAACAAACAATCGAAACCAACCTTCCACCATCTCTTTTTCTTTCTTTTCTCCTCTCCTCACAAAAGAATCAACACTCTAAAACAGCACCAAATTCAATGCAAAACAATTCCACCAACAACTCTCAGCAGGCTGCTGGGCTCCAAGAGAGCAGTGCTGCCAATTCACCTGTATTTCTTCAGAGTACTTGATCCATGAAGTCACTCTATTCTCCTTAGGACAGAGATCACGGGTCTCACATGAGTACGCTTATGAGGATAATTCTTCAGTACCTTCTTCAGCTGCATATTGTGTACCAGGTTTCAGTGGCAGGAAATTCAAATTGACAACCGCACTTGTACCTGGAACTCTCCAGTCTTCTTGGACACACTGCCATACTCTCTGTCAATGAAAGGGATTTCCAAACCGGAGCACTTTCCACGTGAAACTCAATGTCAACTGGAAAACCAAGAGGTGAACACAAAAGACAGCCACACTTGTCCCTGGAATTTCTCTCACACTTGTCCCTTGCAGTGAATTTCTGTGATTTCTTGGTGAATAATGTTATGATTTGTGGCAAAATCGATGTTAGACTGTATTGATAGCATTCAGGAGGATCACGGGACATTTATAACTGACTCATCCAATCTCATTGGAGTTCCAGTGTGAAGAGGATTGGGGCCCTTTTGTAGACTCTTGTTAATATTGATGGACATCCTGAAGAGATGCACTGTAGGGATTAGCATTCTATATCCCAGGATCAACTGGCTTAAATTGTAGGTCATGGGTGAAGGTGCTGTGAAGTTGGGAAAGCCTATGTTCTTGTTTCTTGTGCCAGAATAAATAGGAATCATGATTTTTATATTCAGCTGTCTCTTGGGAGCAACAGAGAAGAGACAGTAATTTGCAAGGGTATTGTTGTCCTAAAAGGGAAATGAGGGTCAGTATTCATGGTTGCATAGAGAATGAATGGGCAATAACTACTTCCTTTATTTGTAGTGTATGAGGAGGCTGAATATATGTTGCGGAGTTTGTAGGTTGACCATTAAGAATCACGAGTTTCATAGGGTCTCTTCTCCAAAGTTGTTTTCCAGCATCAACACTCTTCAGCTTTTCTGGCCCCCCAAATATCCTTACTCTCCTCTTTTGAATATTCAGCTTGGAAACTTTGAACAATTCCACTTTCAGCATGGTCTATGTTAAAACCTGGTGTTGTGCCCTGTGAAACTGTGCTCATCATGCCATCACCAGACTGTTAATTCATCTCCCAGCTTGTGGTCTACTCCATCCTGGGGCTGGTTAGATGACTCCTGGCAATATCCCACATGCCCTTGCCACAGAGAGGTATCTGTCTGGTCAAGAAGATGAACCATTTTGTGAAGAAAGATTGGCAAGTCATTTCTGCATCTTGTATACATTTGATGTGACCCTGGAAAAATCCCATCCGGTAAGTTTCTGGATGCAGACTAGTTTTAAGACAGCACCCAAGGAGGAGGAGCCTGGCAGTTGAAGTGAGCAGAAAACAACTTTCCTTGCATGTCAGGTTCGTCCTGTCCTCCTTCCAACATGCTGAGGGAATGACTCCCTCCTCTCTTTATGAGCCAGTAGTGTCGCCACTCACCATCACATGGAACATGGAAATCCCATGTTCTAGCTGTCTCCTTTCCAGACTTCTTAGGTTAGGCAGAGAAACCCAATAGATGGAATGTGATGTGTCAGAAATCAATGATCACCTAAACCACGGTGCTGCACTGCATGCTCTACTGAGCTGAGCACTCACCACCTATCTCTCCATGTGGCTGATAGTCCCCTAGGTTAGTTTCCTGACTCTGAAAAAAACCCTGGTTGTCCCAGTGCTGGAGGATGGGGGTTGGAGGGCAAATCCACTGGTGCCATTGCTAAGATTGTTGACCCATGTGCTCTGAGGCATCCCTCAGTTCCACTGGAATTTGTGGGGGCTAATAGATTGCATCAGGTGCCACATGAGCTGCCTGTCAGCAAGAATGGTGCAGCCAACAAAGCACAGCTCCACCTCGTGTACCTGGGTGGAAGTGCGAGCTGTCAGACTTCAGTGGGATCCTTTGTCCTGTCTGGATATGGTGGTATTTATTGCTCTTGTGGCTCCATACCATTTAAAGCCTGGTTCCTAGTTGCCTGGGGAAGAAGGATAGAATCATTTCTTCAGAAAAGCAAGATCCTGGCACCTGCTCCTTCGAAAGAAAGAATGAAAGAAAGAAAGAAACAAAGAAACAAAGAAAAAGTGAATGTGGGGAGAATCTCTTAAAACTCAAAGGGAGGTCACTAGACAAATGGGTTCAAGGAGTGGGAGGTGGTTGGTGGTGTATCTGGAGAGTGATATTGGCCAAATTACATTAATATGTTATATGCTTCTATGAATATATAACAACAAATCCCATCATGCAAAACTCTAATTCACCAATTTTTAAAAATATGGGAGAAAAAAATCAATATATAAAATAATTATATACTACAACCAAGTAAGGATTTTTCCAAGGATGGAAGGCTGGATGAACATATGTAAACTGATTACAGCAATGTACTCATAAAACAGCTGAAAGAAGAATACTCAGCTCATGTTAATAGTTGCAGAAATTCATTTGCCAATATCCAACACCATAATAAATACTCTCCATAAATTATGAATAAGAAGCTTATTAAATTTGATAAAGAATATCTACCAAAAAATTGCAGTTAACATGATATTTAACAGTGAGAAACTACCTTTCTTTTTAAGAACAATAGCAAGGTATGAACGTTCCCTCAAATCATAAGATATATTAGAAATTCACAAGATACATTGAAGTAAAATATATAAAGATTGGAAAGGAAAAAAGAAATCTATCAATGTTTACTGATGATATGATTGTAAATGTAAAAATAAAAAACACAAAGAATACACAGTTTCTGAGAACTGCTAAGTAATAACAAGATTATAAGTTAATAACTGAATATGCAACAGTCAATTGCCAACTGCGTATGGTGTCACACACCTGTAATCCCCAAATAACTCAGAAAGGATGACTGATGTAAGATTGCCTGGGTAATTTAGCATTTCCCTGTCTCAACATAAAATTTTAAAAAGCAACAGTGATAAAGTTCTGTGATAGAGCCATTGCCTAGCCCACAGAAAGCTCTTTTATTCAATCCCTAGTACCACAACAATGGTACAACAATAAAATGTAAAAGAATTCTGAAGAATATTGAAATAATTTTTAAAAAATGAAAACAGTAAAGAAAAATAAAAGGGATTTTCAACTAAAAGAAAATGATAAAAGTCTAAACATGACAATTGCATTAAATAAAATGTAAATTGTTTAAACACCAATAAAATATTATCCAATTAGATATTTAAAGAAACTGTCAAAATTCAGTCCAAAAAAATCATTATGGTATAGGTAGTTAAAAAAAAAGATTATAACACACAAATACACATACTTAAACACAAAAATATGATTGAGATAATCTTTCTTACCAGATAAAGCAGATTCAAGAAAAATAACAAGGGATAAAGAAGGATGATCAAGACAAAGGGGTCAATTTATTGCTTCTGAAATGGCAGAGAGGGCTATTATAAATACAACCATTTGTAAAAACAAGAAAAACATTAACAAGATGATCAAAATCAACTTCATAACCAACCCTAGAAATTAAACAAAGAGGGGATGGGTTTGTAACTCAGTGGTAGAGCACTATGAGGCAATGGGTTCAATTCTCAGCACTGCATAAAAATAAATAAATGTCCATTGATAACTAAAAGATTCTAAAAAACATAGTCCAATCATGTGATCAGTGCCAGATAGGGATGGGGATCAGGGATGTAAGGAGGATTTTTAGGACAGTGAAATCACATAATAGGTGATTATAATGTTATACACATCATTTATTATTTGTCCAAACTCATAGAAAGTACAAGAAAAGGGGGAAACCTAGTGTAAACTTTAAACTTTGGGTGGTGATGCATGAACACAGGTTTTAGGATTGTAACAAATATGCCCCCATGGTACAGGATGTTAATGAGGGAGAACATGACTATGTTGAGGGCAGGAGATACATGGATATCTCTGGTACCTTCCTATAAACCTAAATCTGCTCCAGAAAATAAAGTCAAATTCACTCCAAAGGTCAACAGCAGATCTGACTGACAAAAGGAATCAATAAGCTAGAGATAAATGAATTGAAATCATCTAGCCTGAGAAATCTAAAGAAAAAAACAGTGGGTAAAACTCAAAAAGGTTTCAAAGACCTACACGAAACCATCAACCATACTAACATATGCATAATGGGAAACCCAGAAGGAGAGAAAAGGATAGAATATTTGAGTAAAGTCTGAAAATGTCCAAAAAGTCTTTGTGAACTCCAATATGGATACAATAAAAAAGATACACACTTAAATTCATCACAGATGAACTCTCAAATGCTAAATATTAAGAGAACTTTCTTGAAAGCAGAAAGCTCATTCCATAAAAGTGATGCTCATTTAGATTAATAGAAGGGCTAGGGTTGTAGTTCAGTTGTAGACATGCTTGCCTAGCATATGTGAGGCACTGGGTTTGATTCTCAGAACCACATATAAATAAATAAAATAAAGATCCATCAACAACTAAAAAAATAAAGAATTAATAGCAAATCCCTTACAGAAATCAAAGTCAGAAAACTAGGATAGGTCTGAGGTTGTAATGCAGTTGTACCATCCTTGTCTATCACATGTGAGACACTGGGTTTGATCCTCAGCACCACATTAAAAAAATAAATAAAGTTATGTCTACCTACAACTAATAAAAGAAAAACAGTGGGATTACATATTCAAAATGATGAAAGAATGTCAACCAAGAGTTTTATATTAAGCAAAACTACCATTTAGAAAAAAAGAGAAATTAAGTTATTGTAGATAAAAAGAAAATAAAAAAAACTTGCTAGCAGACCTGTCCTATAAGTAAGACTAAATAAGTACTAAATGAGTCCAGTAGACGGAATTGAAAGAACATACAATGTAGATGGTAACTTGAATCAATACAGAGCTATAAAGTATGTAAGTAATAACTGTAAACAAAAAAATTTTTGGTAACTCCTTTCCCTGGCATTTTATAAATCAAAATGTGTAAAAATGAATTTTATAACAGTAATTGCAAATCAAACTTTACTGTTTTAACAGGCTAAGAAACAGAAAACAGGGCTGGGGATACAGCTCAGTTGGTAGCGTGCTAGTCTTGCAAGCACAAGGTCCTAGGTTTGATCCCCAGCACTGCAAAAAAATTGAAAAATAAAAAAACATATTAAAAAACAAAAATTACCAAACTTACTAAATGCAGCTACAGCAATGCTTAGAAAAAAATATAAAGCTGTAAACATTAAAAAACAAAGATCATAGACCAAGAATCTTCACATCTTAAGAAGTTGGAAAAAGAGTAAACTAAATCCAAAGTAAGCAGGAGGAAGAAAATAAAAGAATAGAACAGAAAAAATACAAAGTTTTGAAAAATCAACAAAGTTAAATCAAGAGATCAACAAAGTATGAGGTCTAGCTTTTAACTTAGTGGTCGAGTGCCTGCCTAGCATGTGTGAGACACTGGATACAATTCCTAGCACTGCATATAAATAAAATATAGGTCCATTGGCAACTAAAAATATACTAAAAAAAGTATGAGAAGTGAAATCTGATGAAAGGCGGGCAGTCACAATTATGCTTGATAACATTCTTGGTAAATGACAGAATAAGCCGACAAAAAAATTATCAAAGATATGTAAGACCCGAATAACAGTATCAACTAATTTGACCTAATTAACATTTATATAATATTCCACACACAAATACAGCAGACTACAAAATTCTTATCAAATGCACATGAAACAATCACGAAAACAGATCTCACTAAACTCAAACAACTAAAATTATTCAAATATTTATGAACTATAAAGTAGTGATCAACAGCAATGAAATGTGGAAAATAACCAAGTATTTTTAACTAATGCACAGGTCAAGAAGAATGGCAAGGACAATAAAAGCAAAAAGATTGCATTGAAACTCGTGGGATGCAGCTAAACAAGGTTTACAGGGAAATTTTTGCATTAAATACTTGTATAAAAATGAACAATGGGGGTTTTCAAGATGGCAGACTAGAGGGCGGCTGCATTTCACGTTGCTCCAGGATGCAAGATTCAAAAGAGGAGATAGTGAGAGACTTGGGACCAACTCAAAGCTGCAGGGTGAGTCTCTCCCATTGGGGAGGCATCCTGGATGGGGTGGTAGCCCTGGAATGCAGGGAACTTTGTGATGTAGAGTTGTCCAGCGAGATGTCCCTCCCCCTGCTGGAGCGGTAAACACGGACAACTGGGATCATCGTAGAGGAGACGGCTCAGCACAGCGCTTGGACTCAGAGCAACCACTGGGGCTCCGGGCAGCTGCCTGAGGAGGAGCTGCGTGGCGAGCTGTTTGGACTCAGAACGACTGCTTCTGAACAACGGGGGTGTTGCCCGGAGGAAGAGGAGAAGTGCAGCGGGTCTCTTGGTATAGGAGTGACTGCATCAGAGCCACAGGCAGTTGCCAGAGGAGGAGCTGCGTGGTGAGCTGTTTGAACTGAGAGCGACCGCTTCTGAACACCGGGGGTTTGCCCGGAGGAAGAGGAGAAGCATGGCGGGTCGCTTGGTCTAGGAGTGACTGCATTAGAGCCACAGGCGGTTGCCAGAGGAGAAGCTGCATGGCGAGCTGTTTGAACTCAGAACGACTGCTCCTGAACACCGGTGGCCTGCCTGGAGGAGGAGCGCGGTGGGTTGTTTGGTCTAAGGAGTGACTGCATCACAGCTACAGGCAGTTGCCAGAGGAGGATTTGCGTGGCAAAGCTGTTTGGACTCAGAATGACCAATTCTGAACATCGGGGAAGCTGCCCAGAGGAAAAGGAGAAGTGTGGCGGGTCGCTTGGACTAGGAGGGACTGCATCAGAATCACAGGCGGTTGACAGAGGAGGAGGCGAGTGGTGAGTTGATTGGACTAAAAGCGACCGCTCCTGAACACCAGTGGCCTGCTTGGAGGAGGAGCGTGGTGGGTCACTTGGTCTCAGAGCCACTGCCCCTGAACACCCGGGGGCTACCCCGAGGAGGAGGAGGAGGAACAAGGTGGGTCACTTGGACTTGGAGTGACTGCCTAGGGCTACGGGCGGTTGGAGGGAGGAGGAGACGCGAAGTGAGTTGCTTGGACTCCTAGTGACGGTGTGGGAACACTGGATGGCTGTCCGGAGGAAGAGATGTGTGCTGGGTATCTGGGTCTCAGAGGTATTGTACAGAGCTCCAGGTAGCGGCTCAGAGGAGGGGCCACATAGCCAGGCGATTAGGTGCAGAGCAGGGTCCCAGGACCTAGGCGGCTTCTTGCTGGAAGAGCTGCACAGAGACACGCCTAGGGGCAGAGCGAAGTTTCCAGGACTGCGGGCAGATTCTCTGAGGAGAGGCAGCCTAAGGAGACTCGTCTGCAAAGGGTGAGGCTCCCAGGCCCAGGAGGTAGGTCCAGGCCCCTGGGAACATTGCAGAGGAAGGCAGCCCAGCCCAGGCAGTAATTGTAGATTGAGGGGAACCTCTAGGAGGGGAACTGACCAGCGAGACCTCCCCACCAGTTGAGTCTTCCCTGCCGGGTGAGGTTTTCCCACAGGGATGACAAAACCAGAGACACAGGCATAAACAGGCCTTGCCTCAGCCTGCAGCCTAGTTCCCCATTGGATGACCATTGGTCAACAAGTGGAGGCACCTCTGACCACTAGCAGGGAATATACGCCACCTGAGGGTCACCACCCTAGAGAGGCAGCTTCCTCGTGGAGTTCCGCATTATCAAATTCCTCCAAGACTTCAGGCTACAGAAGGATAAGAGGGGATATACTAGCAATCTTCAGGGACATTATAAGTTCATAGAGGAAATCTGCAATATCTTAATGACCCACTGATTCCTGAACAATATGAGAAAAGAAGGGAAGAAAATGCCCCAAACAAATCTAGATGTTACATCAATAGAATCCAACGACAGCATGGCAGAAGAAATGACAGAAAGGGAGTTCAGAATGTACATAATTAAAATGATTAGGGAAGCAAACGATGAGATGAAAGAGCAAATGCAGGCATTGAATGATGAGATGAAAGAGCAAATGCAGGCATTGAATGATCGCACCAATCGACAGTTAACAGAGCAAATTCAGGAAGCAAAAGATCATTTCAATAAAGAGTTAGAGATATTGGAAAAAAAACAAACAGAAATCCTTGAAATGAAGAAAACAATAAACCAAATTAAGAACTCCATAGAAAGCATAACCAATAGGATAGAACACCTGAAGACAGAACTTCAGATATTGAAGACAAAATATTTAACCTCGAAAGCAAAGTTGAACAAACAGAGAAGATGGTAAGAAATCATGAACAGAATCTCCAAGAACTATGGGATATCATGAAAAGGCCAAATTTGAGAATTATTGGGATTGAGGAAGGCTTAGAGAAACAAACCAAAGGAATGAACAATCTATTCAATGAAATAATATCAGAAAATTTCCCAAATCTGAAGAATGAAATGGAAAATCAAGTCCAAGAGGCTTATAGGACTCCAAATACACAAAATTACAACAGACCCACACCAAGGCACATTATAATGAAAATACCTAACATACAAAATAAAGACAGAATTTTAAAGGCTGTGAGAGAAAAGAACCAAATTACATTCAGGGGGAAACCAATACGGATATCAGCAGATTTTTCAATCCAGACCCTAAAAGCTAGAAGGTCCTGGAACAACATTTTTCAAGCTCTGAAAGAAAATGGATGCCAACCAAGAATCTTATACCCACCAAAGCTTACCTTCAAATTTGACGATGAAATAAAATCTTTCCATGATAAACAAAAGCTAAAAGAATTTACAAAAGAAAGCCAGCATTACAGAACATTCTCAGCAAAATATTCATGAGGAAGAAATAAAAAACAAAGAAGCAAATCAGCAAAGGGAGGAATTATCCTAAAGGAACTGTCAAATAAAGGAGGAACCAAGTTGTGTCAAAAAACAAATAAATAAATAAATAAAATTTTAAATATGAACCAAATGACTGGGAATACAAATTATATCTCAATAATAACCCTGAATGTTAATGGCCTGAATTCATCATTCAAAAGACATAGACTGGCAGATTGGATTAAAAAGAAAGATCCAACAATATGTTGCCTGCAAGAGACTCACCTCATAGAAAGAGAAATCCATAGACTAAAGGTGAAAGGATGGGGAAAAACATACCATGCACATGGACTCAGCAAAAAAGCTGGAGTATCCATCCTCATTTCAGATAATGTGGACTTCAAACCAATGTTAGTCAGAAGGGATAAGAAGGACATTTCATACTGCTTAAGGGAAGCATAAATCAGCAAGATATAACAATCATAAACATCTATGCCCCAAACAGTGGCTCATCCATGTATGTCAAACAAATCCTTCTCAATTTTAGAAACCAAATAGACTATAACACAATAATACTAGGTGATTTTAACACGCCTCTCTCACCACTGGACAGATCTTCCAAACAAAAATTGAACAAAGAAACCATAGATCTCAATAACACAATCAATAATTTAGACTTAACAGACATTTATAGAATATACCATCCAACCAAGAGCGAATACACTTTCTTCTCAGCAGCACATGGATCCTTCTCTAAAATAGACCATATATTATGCCACAAAGCTAATGTCAGCAAATACAAGAAGATAGAGACACTACCTTGTATTCTATCAGATCATAATGGATTGAAGTTAGAAATAAATGAAAGAGTAAAAAACAGAAACTACTCCAACACCTGGAGATTAAACAATATGCTATTATATGATGAATGGATAACAGAAGATATTAGGAAGGAAATTAAAAAATTCTTAGAGGTAAATGAGAACAAAGAAACATCATATCAAAATCTTGGGACACTATGAAAGCAGTACTTAGAGGAAAATTTATTTCATGGAGCGCATTTAATAAAAGAAGTAAAACTCAACAAATAAACGACCTAACACTACAGCTCAAAGCCCTAGAAAAAGAAGAACAGACCAACACCAAAAGTAGTAGAAGACAGGAAATAGTTAAACTCAGAGCTGAAATCAATGAAATTGAAACAAAAGAAACAATACAAAAAATTGACAAAATAAATAGTTGGTTCTTCGAAAAAATAAACAAAATTGATAAACCTTTAGCCACACTAACAAAGAGAAGACGAGAGAAAACCCAAATCACAAAAATTAGGAATGAACAA